>NC_056738.1:51731792-51769292 GCF_019279795.1 Protopterus annectens | reverse complement strand
GTGATCTGTGTCATTCCTACAAGGCAATCTCGGACCCTGCCCTACTAAAGATGCTCCATATCCATAAATCTAAGTCCTCACACACTACCTTCTCAAAAGGCCTAAATCTAATATGTGACATCAACAAAACCTGCTGGAGAGAAAGGTCTCTGGAATAGAATTCCCATACATGTCAAAGAGAGTACCTCGCTGACCATCTTCAAGTGCAACCTTGATGAGTGGATGGGAAACCACAAATTTGTCCCAGGAGTTCCACCTTTGTACCTCACTGACAGGGGTGACAGGTGCTGACTGAGGTTTCTTTTTGGGGATAAACTCTTGGCTAGGCTTGTAAGGGCCCCACAGCCAGTAGCCTAGTAACTTCCTATAATCCTCTGATCCTATGGATGTATGTTGTACAAAGAAAAAAGCACTGTGTGGTTGAAAGTAAATAAAATAAACTGAGCTGAAATTTCTAATGAGAAGCTAATAATGTCAGCTAAGAACAATAATAAATGTGCCACACATGAGAAGCTGGCGCACTTGGTGTGTGGATTGCTTTGTTGACTTAAACAAGACTGGATGACATTTCACATTAAAAACACATTTGACTAGAACAAAAGCATCAACATTCATATTTCGGGGGGATTTTACCCCACACTTTCTGCTAAAGGCTCACATCCTGCAAAACCTTTTATAATCAATTAATCAACTCAGAGACCATTTCAGTCTAGATAAAAGGAGAAATCCCCATCCCCACAATAACACACACAGTATGTTTTAATTTAATTTCATGTGTGTGTTAGCCAGGAAGGTAGAATGGTTTTCAGCTACCAGACAGGAAAATGACACAATGCAAGTTAAACAAGCATGCATAATGCAATATGGTTTTAAGACAATTAATGAAAAAATATTTTTGACAGTATGCTTCTTATACAGGAAAGTAGAAAATAAAGTGAGAGCTTTAAAAAGCTGCACAAAGCCAATTCATATAAAGGATTAAACTACAGGGACAAAATGTCTACAGAAATATTAGGTGAAAAGCTATGAAATGAAGCAAGATAAAACACAAGAATATGACCAAAGTATTTCAATTTTTCTTGGTAACCCTCTGTCAATGTATATTAGTGAGACAACTGAAATCTAAGAACTGGTGCTGTATCTTATATAGTTATATGAGGTAGTAGTGTGCTAGTTTTCAGGGCTTAAAACCTTATTCACTGTCTCTAACATAGATGCAATGGTAGCTCTCAAAGAGGTGTTGCGTTAAAATTTTTACAAAAAGGCTGGACAGAGCAGGTTATCACAAATTTCAGAGAGGAGTGTATTTTACATTTTTGACAAAAGGAAACAATTCTTGAAATGAAAGTTTAAAGTACAGGAGATGACTATCTAACAGAGAGAAAAAAAAACAACCAAACGTGCTTGGGTGTTTGGGACTTCCAAGATGGCTGAACATTGACTAACAGCTTATTTCTAGCTCTCCCAGTGTGAAAACAGAAACTCAGCAGAGAAGGCCAGTAGACTTGTGTTTATGGGTAAATTTTAGTAATGGGCTAGTAACTGCCCTGCCTGGATGCCAGGAATAAAGAAATACAGAAGACCTGGAAAAAAGAAGCTACAAAAAGCGAGGAAGAAACACTGACCAGGGAAAGTTCTGCAGCTCTTAGGCAAAAAGCAATGCAACCTTCAGACATGACTTCCAGTAGCCTACAGAAAGATATAAGACAACTGCATACAGACCTGGTTAAAATAAACAAAACATTGATGGAGTATATCAACACAAACAACAAAAGGCATGAACAATGGAAGAAGCTTTAAACAGATATTCAGATGAAATGATAACGCTGCAAAAATCAGAGGTCAAAATAAAGACAAGGCTGGCTGAATATGAGACTGCTCAGGAAGAGATGTTTTAAAAAGTAATAGAATTAGAGGGCAGAGCATGTAGGGAAAACCTGAGATTTTCAGCAATACCAGAGAAGCTGGAAGGGTGGCCGTGGTGGTGCAGCAGTTAGCGTTGTCACCTCACAGCAAGAGGTTCTCTGGTTCTATTCTCCATCTGGAGTGCTTTCTGTGTGGAGTCTGCATGTCCTCCCTGCGGTTGCGTGAATGTTAAAAACAGGTAGGTGCATGTGTGTGTTGGTGTGCCTTCTTTGAAGGTTGGGCGCTGGGCTGGCAACTGGACACCATAAAAATCCATTGCCAATCATTAGTGGACCAGTGATCCACTGTGGTGACCCCTAATGGGGAAAAGTCAAAAGACTTACTTACCAGAGAAGCTGGAAGGAAGATGCTGCATTAATTTTATGAAAGCAGAAATAAGCAACTGGACTGATATCCCACAGCAGGAGTTGTTAGTTGAAAGGGCCCATCATGTGTATTCTCCAAACCTTGCTATAAGTAAGCAACTTAGACTTTTATTAGTAAAGATGCAATCCTACCAGCAGAAAAAGTTAATTTTGACAAAATTGTGGCAGAAGGACAAAGTGCTAAATATGGGAGACATCAGAGTGTTTGTGGAGAATGATTACTCATTGTACACCAGACAGAAGAGGAGCAAATTTATTCCACTATTCAGGGAATGTTGAGATGCAGGTGTGAGATTCAAACTGCTGTACCCGGCTGTCTTCAAAGTATTCTTCCCTGAAGGGAAAAATCATTTTTTGATGAAGTACATGCTAACATGCATACATGCTAAGGAGGAAATACAAAAGTTTGTCCAATAAAAAGTAAACTGTGAAACAAAAGGAGAGTCTGCTTTTTGTTCTTCTGGTAATAAAGACCACAGAGGAGCTGTACCTATGAAACCTTTTCAAACTTTTCAGTGGAAAATGTTGGAAAGAAGGACGGGAGCATGAGAGTTGACTAGAAGAATCAAGAGTAAGTTGAAAATGAAGCAGAGCTAGGATTCCGGAGATAAACAGTAATAAAACTAGTAACTTAATATGGGATTATAATGCAATAATTATATCTGTTAAATATGACAGAAAAAGAAAATCTGCAAATATTGGTCTTTTTCAGGATTTGTTAGACTTGTGGGGGGCTCTAAAGCATATGTCCTAATTCATGTCATTAATGTGCAGAAAAGTGCTTTGGGAGGGGAAGAGGAGAAGGGAGAAACTTAACTGTAAGTAAAGATTTTTTTCTTAAATAGTACCAATTTTGTGGCATGTGGTTTTCTTTACGTAATATAAAGTGAAGTTTTTTTCAGTTGTTTTAAGTGTAATGGGGATTATAAACAGGTGCTGCTGTTTTTTTTTTCTTTCTTCCTTCTGTCACTTCTTTTTCAGTTTTAAGAAATGTAGGCACTGCAATGTATAAAAAAGACTGGTTAAAAAGCATGATAAAAGAAAAAAATTGATGTGCTTTTTCTCATTCTTGTATGGGGAAATAACTAGATTAAATACCTTAGAATGATTTAGTAACAAGTTTTAAGAGAGAGCAAGTAAATGAAAATGAACATTGAATATTATGAGGCTTTTTTCTAGCAAATAGATGCATGCTCAGTAACAGTTCTGCAGCTGGTCTTCATGTTTCTGTATAAACAATCTGATCAAGAGAAAACTGGCTGCCTGGTTCTCATGTCTCCATGGAGAGAATCTGATAAAGAGAAACTGGCTATAGTCTGGTGGAGACTGATTGGCTGAGGGAAAAAAAGAGAAATTGGCTAGGAGATAATGTTCTCGGAAAGCATTCATGGGTTTTCCCAAAATAGATAATATTTTCTGAAAGCATTCAGGGACTTTCCCAAGGTATTCAATGTTCCCTGAAAACATTCAGGGATTTTCTCAGCTGGGAGAGCTATAAAGATAATACAAAACCAAACAGCACTTAATAGAAGCACAGGCTGCACCATGTGTCTTAATATGGATGACCTTTATTTTAAATTAACTCAGTTCTGTGAGTGTGGCTATCAGTTTGGGACATTTGTTCCTATTAGGAGGGTAAAACTGCAATATCTGAAGGTGTACATAGTGCTGTGTGTTAGTATTAAGTTAATAGATTTTAGAGGGTATTGGGGTGTGTTTCATTTTTGTATGAATGCTTTCAGTAAAACAGAAAGTTTTATAAGATGTGACATAGGCTCAAAAATATATGACAAGAAACAACTGTATAAACATTCAACCTGCCAGTGTATGTATGTAACACAAAAGCTGGAACTAGACATTTAACAAAAAAGGTGATACACGTAAAAGGTGGGCATAATAACTTTTTAATACAATAATGCTTTCTTTAATGTATTTAAATGTAAATGGCCTCACAGATAAATACAAACATGAAAGAGTAGTGAACTATTTTAAAAACGTAGAGTGCAAATAGCTATGTCACAGGAGACACACTTACAAGGAACTGAACATGTGAATATGATAAAGAAATGTTTTCAGGATGGTAATTCAGTGGAATACCTGGGACAAAGGAAAAGAGAAGTACTTATATTGCAAGAGGAGCTCCAATAGTGATAGAAGAAAATAAAAAAAGATAATAATGGCAGATTTGTAGTGCTAAGGGGCTACTGGCAATGGAAGAGGATTACATTAGCATGTATTTACAGTCCGCTTAAAACTGCTATAATGGAGCTTAAGAAAATTCTGTGAGAAATAGTCAATTTTCAGCAAGGAATATTACTTATGGTTGGGGGGTGTAATTTGATTTGCAGAAATGAAGATGTGCCTGGGGCCCCAGAAGGAAACAATATAACAAAGGAGGGTAGATTTGTGAAGAAATTTATGAAAATATTTGGCAAGGAAGATGTGACTTCAGTAACAGGAGTTCGGAGTGAATTTACATATTATTCCCCAAGATAAAAACTGGGCTAGGATAGACAGAATTTACATTTCACAAGAACATGTGCATTAGTTGAAGGTCTTGATACCAACTCTAACTATTTCAGATCATGCACCAATAATAGCTAAAATAAAAACACAGGGTAATGAAATGCAAATGAGACACTGGTGCTTTCCTACCTATCTGTTGAAAAGGGAGGAATTTAAGGAATGGGTAGTAGAGATTATTCAGGAGCTGTTAGAAAGGATAGAAATTTCTTCTGAAAATATAGCTAGGGAGTGGGATAAAATTAAGGTGGAGTTTAAAAATAGGGTGGAAAGAAAAGAAAGGGAGCTATGGTTAAGAAGTAGAAGAATTATTTAGAGGGACTGACAAATGTTAAAGTATTGCAGAATAGGGAGAATCTCACAGAACAAGAAGAGGATCAACTGAAGTATGCTAGGCAGAAAATAAGGGATTACCTCGATAATATGCATGAGCTTAGAAAGAATGCTATTAAGCAACAGTGCAAAAACTTTAAGCACAAAGACTCAGACAACAGAAAGTAGAAAGGGCTGTCACCAAACCTAGGGAGCCTATGACAAGGAGGGTAACAAGAGATCCTGTAGAGGAGTCTATATTAGATGATTGAACTTTCAAAAGTTCGACTGTCATATGGTCGACACCATATGATTCAATTTTTATAAGTTCGAACATTTTAATGGAGATCTCTGTACAGTGTGGAATGGGAAGCTTTCCCTTTTCTGCACTGTAGTGCGATCTCTGAGTTGGTATATTTAAAGAGTGGGGGGACATAGGGGGTGCAGAGGGTTGCTTGCCCCCTGCTTAAAACATTCAGGTAGGTTATTTGTGTAGTTTATTTTTTTTTATTAAATATTCGAACTTTTAAAAGTTCGATCATATGGTGTCGACCATACGACAGTCGAACTTTTGAAAGTTCGATTATCTTATATATTCCCCCCTGTAGAGTTATTAGAAATATTTTGGAAATTCTATGAGAGTCTCTATAAAGCAGATAAATGTGAAAATCAAGAAAAGATACAAATGGAAATATTTATGGAAGAATTAAATATGCCAAGGTTAGAGGTAGATGAGGCTCAATTACTAACGGTTAGGATAGGAGGAGATGAGATAAACATTTTGATGTATAACCAATCTACAGGAAAGTCCCCAGGAAGAGATGGTATTCCAGTGGAGGTTTGGAAGCTTAGGGGGAAAAACTGATAAAGATCTGGAAGGTTTTGTTTAGCAGTATCTTAAGAGGAGGAGAAGTACCACCGTCCTGGAAGAAAGCAGTCAGTGGCGGATCCAGGAATTTGCAAAGGGGGGTGCAGTCTGGTTAGTTAACTACCGGGGTGGTAGCAGGAAAATGGGACACTAGGTTTGGTGGTTGTGAAAAGATCATCTTAAGAAGCTCTGAAATGTTTGGAAAGACATCAATTTACATTCAGTTGCACTTGATTTTTCTGTGAATATGGTAGTAGAAACAGGTAATTCCTGTGCAGCACACAGCACATGTACAGATAGTACAAGTATTTTCGATGCATGTCTGGAAAATATGATTGGTTGCCCATACCAAGTCACATTCTCCTTCCATGTTATAGTGGGCATATGCACTGTTATAAACTAAAAAAGAAACCCACTGAAGGTGGAAATAATCACAATGAAATCTGTTATTTTTATGCAAAATAAAATAAGTACCACAGGCACAGAAGTTTGGATAAATTAGTAAAAACTTAATTTAATGGATGTACCAAATAACTAAATTCATAAAACTTTCCTAAGCAGACCATAATGTTTTTGGATTGTTCACTATTCTTTCTATGGCTTTAAGCACAATTAATTTTCTTTTATTAGTGTTTTAATAACAAAAGTCCTAGTGTACCTTTTCCCTCCTTTCAACAAATTGTAGAGTGGGTGTGGAAAGAGGAGGCAATGCTGGTCTCCAGGACTTCAGAAATGTCAGTGTTGGTTGTCTTCTTTCTCAAGTCAAAGTCCATTGAATTGTTTTTCTTTGACTTCAGTGCTTTCCAAGTTCATGGTCATCTGAATTTAAGAAAATATTTTTCCAACACTTCTTTGACACCGAACTTCTGTCATATCGAACTTTCACTCAGCTTGGATTGCAGTCACCCTAGCTTCAGCACTGGGGAAATAGTTCCCCTAATTTGGGGAATGCAGTACTTTATACAGGTGTGATTTAGAACAGGAGCTTATGACAGGAGCAGTCTCTGTAGCAATGACCATTTTTGGAACTGGATTATAAACTGACATTTTCCAATACAATTGCTGCCGTCTTATTTTCCACAGCTGCTGGCAACTTAAATGCAGCAGGGTTACACTATCATTTTGCTGGATGATGAACTATTCAGCTGATGGGTCAGCCTTATTAGCAAAGCTTTCTAGTGTCTATTTAACTTAATTCTTCATGTTTGGCTGTAGTTAGAGAACAGATCATTGTACATGTTAGTGATGTTAAGATTTGCATTGGGTGTGATGAGGAAGCACGGGATTAAAAATGAGTATATTGGTTGGATGGTCTGAAGACAAAGCCAGAAAGGTGAAATTGCATTGGTTTGGTGCTTCAACAAAGTATTAGTTTAAGGGTGTGCA
This sequence comes from Protopterus annectens, assembly GCF_019279795.1. NCBI lineage: Eukaryota > Metazoa > Chordata > Ceratodontiformes > Protopteridae > Protopterus > Protopterus annectens. The sequence goes on along the minus strand of NC_056738.1, from coordinate 51,761,912 downwards.
TACACAACAAAGCATTAGTTTAAGGGTGTGCACACTTATGCAACCAGCGTATTGTACATTTTTATTTTTTATATTTTCCCCTAACAGATTTGTTTGTTTTTCAATTGAATTGTACAGGTTATAGATCACATTAAAGGTGGGAAAAGTTTTGAAATGATTTCTTGTGGTTTCATTTTTTTATATCACAAAAACCTGTCATTTAATCAGGGATGTGTAAACTTTTTATATCCACTGTATATGTATTGTTTTTCAGAAGTCAAGAACACAGTTGACAACAACCTGCTCTGTCTCTCCTTCAGTTACCCATCCATCCCTCACAGCTGTTCAATGTCTCAGTTACTTCTCTGGTAACTAACAGCAATATTTACATGTCCAGAAAACCTGACAGTTTCACAGCACCCTCTGTAATTCCATTCCTGACCCGCTGAGAACGCCCGACTTGCACTAATTATGCTTTAACCCCATACAGGCTACATGTCCATTTGATGTCTGAAGTTTTTTGACTTATGGCTTTTTCAAAATAAACTAACTCACAGTAAATTTATAATTCACTAGAAAGATATGAGTCAACCCAAAGAATTCAAAATAATTTGAGAGAAACTAGTTTGTGGTGGACAGGTGAGAATCTGCAAGGCAGAAGTTGAGAAGGCAACAACCTCAAACACTGCTTGTGTAGTTTTCCAGTAGACATATTACAGCCAATTTACAGTTAGCTGTATACCTGCAGTCATGAAAATTTTGATTATTCTGGTTAAGATGTTTGGAGCTGGAGATCATGATGATTAGAGAAGACCTGTTGTTTATGGCACACTGAGTGAAAATGATACCTTGTAAATGAAAGGTAGGAGGAAGAGTGATAAGATAGTCGTGGATAAAGGTATACTGAAGAATTGTGGAGGTTGGGGAGGCAGCCTGAGGTAGATCGATAGGGCAGAAGGAAATTGGATTATGGGAACCCTTTCTGAAGTGGTATGAATTGGAGAAGACTGAAGAATTGGGGAGTAGGTGATCTGGGGGGAATATACAGGAATTAGTGAGGGTGAGACTAAACGTTGTTAGGGAAGACTTGGAGAATGGGGTGAGTAGATTACTCATTACAGTAGTTGTGTGCATATGTTAGAGAGAATAGAAAAATGCAGTTTCAAGCAATGTCAGTAAATGTGTTGGGGTAACGATCCAGTTATATATTAGTAAGATTGCTACTAAATGGATCATATCAGACTGCATTATATTATATTACATTGTACTGTATTTGCTGGGAAGCTGATTAGACAATAAGCCTAATTAGCCTTTCCTTCAAGCGTCTTAATATATTATTTCCCCTCCATCCCTATCATCTCCGTTATCCATTTTCAACATCTTCCATGCCCTTTTAATCACCTATGTGTAGTTTTTTCAACAACATCTATAGGTCCACAATCCTCTCTGTAAAAAAGGACATTTGGATATCCAGGACATAGACAGGCCCTATAGCATGGTGCCTGTGCCCCTTCCTGTATTGTATATCCTTGTCTGTCTGATTCTCCAGTGAGAACTCTAGACTGTCTAGTCATATTCTTTCCTCCCATTCCATATATCTTTCAGGTAGCTTTCCTCTCATTCCATGTATCTTTCAGGCAGCTTTGATCTGAAATCTTTCCAGCAGCCTAATGTCCTTTAGCATTGACAAGGTGTGGTTAATGCTAAGTTTACCTATGGCTGGCATGCTTTTGATCAAGACAGCAAAGTTGAAGTATCAAATAAAAATGCTAACCATAAGTAAATAAGCATTATTATTCAATATCATTTTTTTAAAGTTACTTATTGTTTAAAAACAATGTCATTGTACTTGCAAACTTCCTTTGAGGAATGCATTTTTGCCATCTCAAGTGGACGGTGACAGCTTCCTAATGTACTGTACATGTGAGTGCTGTATCCATCATTATGCACATTGCCGGTGACAGCTTCCTAATGTACTGTACATGTGAGTGTGGTATCCAGTCAGTATGCACATTGCCGGTGACAGCTTCCTAATGTACTGTACATGTGAGTGCAGTATCCAGTCAGTATGCACATTGCCGGTGACAGCTTCCTAATGTACTGTACATGTGAGTGCAGTATCCCGTCATTATGCACATTGCCGGTGACAGCTTCCTAATGTACTGTACATGTGAGTGCAGTATCCCGTCAGTATGCACATTGCCGGTGACAGCTTCCTAATGCACTGTACATGTGAGTGCGGTATCCAGTCAGTATGCACATTGCCAGTGACAGCTTCCTAATGCATTGTACATGTGAGTGCAGTATCCAGTCAATATGCACATTGCCGGTGACAGCTTCCTAATGTACTGTACATGTGAGGGCGGTATCCAGTCAGCATGCACATTGCTGGTGACAGCTTCCTAATGCACTGTATATGTGAGTTTGGTATCCCGTCAGTATGCACATTGCTGGTGACAGCTTCCTAATGTACTGTACATGTGAGTGCAGTACCAGTCAGTATGCACATTGCCGGTGACAGCTTCCTAATGCACTGTATATGTGAGTTTGGTATCCCGTCAGTATGCACATTGCTGGTGACAGCTTCCTAATGTACTGTACATGTGAGTGCAGTATCCAGTCAGTATGCACATTGCCGGTGACAGCTTCCTAATGCACTGTACATGTGAGTGCAGTATCCATCAATATGCAGATTGCTGGTGACAGCTTCCTAATGTACTGTACATGTGAGTGCGGTATCCACTCAGTATGCACATTGCTGGTGACAGCTTCCTAATGTACTGTACATGTGAGTGCAGTACCAGTCAGTATGCACATTGCCGGTGACAGCTTCCTAATGTACTGTACATGTGAGTGCAGTACCAGTCAGTATGCACATTGCCGGTGACAGCTTCCTAATGCACTGTACATGTGAGTGCGGTATCCCGTTAGTATGCACATTGCCAGTGACAGCTTCCTAATGTACTGTACATGTGATTGCGGTACCAGTCAGTATGCACATTTTTGAACAAATTACATTTTACTGCTTATTTTCCATATAAGGCCTCTAGAACTGCATGCAGTGCTCAAGCTGTGCTCTGACAAAGTCCCTGTGGAGTGGTGGAAGCATTACTACCTCTTTGCGTCTACAATTGATCTCCCTGTGGGCAAACTCCAGCATTGTTTGCTGCTGTTTCTGCCCTTTCACTGTCCTCCCAATGGTTCAATGCAGACATGATAGACACCCTCAGATCCTTTTCCTTCTCTGTTGCCATCACTTTCATGTCTCCTAGGCAATACTACACATTTGGGGCTGTAGCCTAAATGCTTTTACTCAGCGTTTGTTTGCAATTCACCTTAACTGACACCTTTATGTCCAGTAATTCTGCCTTTCCAAATCCTTTGTGTGGAATGAGCTATATTTATATGTTAATAAAACTAATAAAAACAGAAATGCAATGAATCCCATCCATTGTATGCAATTTTAATTGTATATATTTACTTAGACTTGAAAAGCATGACTATATGAAATATTTTCTGCTTTCTTTGACACTTGTGCAACTCATCTCCAAGCTGTCATAAAGACCTGTAGAAATAGTATTCTTGCTAGAATTCTGAAGCTAAGCTAAGTATTCGGTGGTCAACATTTTACATTTTTAATGTGGAGAAACCAGAGCAAGGATGAATGAAAACCAAGAGAAAATGTAGGAAAGCAGCATTATTTATGCACTGGTTGACCAAAATTGTTAAGTGCCTTCCAGAAATTTATAAAAGTATGTATACTATTATGCTACGTGGGCATTGTCACTTGCAATCTTATCACATCAACTTAATGTATAATTTAGGATATTTTACATTTTGAATATACACTAGTTGATAAGCTGTACATGTACTGATCTGAAATGCAAGGTATCATTAATGAAGAGAATACTGTCTTTAGTGAAGCATTGTCTAATAAAATGAAACTAACCGTTGATTATTAGAAATTAATACCTGCTACAATGCAATTACATGACAATTACACATTTAACAGAGAAACTGCACAATTTATAATATTGGTAATGCTTTCACTACCATTTCTATGTTAATGTTGTTGTAATGCATCATTTATGCATTACCATGAGTTGCTCTTCAGTTTTAAAAAGTGCTAAAGTTAAAGCATTGCACTACCATACAAAAACAGTTCAGGCATTTTGAGCCTTACTACATTGAATCAATTATTCTGTGCACATAGCATGTTCTCAGTTTGTCTCACTTTACTTAACTTGAACTGGAGGAAGTGTCTAGGCTGTAAACAAAATAAGAGCCACAGTGGTCTGTCAGAATCACAATGGACCATTCTGGGCTGGCCAAACTCAATGACCAGGATGTTCAAGCTGTATGTGAGGCCCCTTGGGTGTCATGAAGACATCCTTCACAATACTGTCCATGAAATTCACATAGACGTTCAAGCATGGCATGGACCAGCAGGTGGAAGACATGTTGAAGCTTGTGACTGCCCTTTCCCTGATAGTGTCAGACGTACAGCAGGAGAACCAGCAGCTAAGGATGCAGCTGGAGTGGCTTACCCATCAGTAGAATTACTAAGTAAATCATCCGTGCTTTCCGAGGGTTGGAGTTTGCAGAGAAATGGCACAGAGCTGAACTTGCAGCCATCTGTCTTGAACCACACATGATCTGGGTCATGATTCTTTACCTTTACAGCAGGACTGGTACCCCACAAAGGCATAAGTGATTAATCTCGAAGAACACTGATAGCAACACTGCTAAAATGGAACATCTGAAAAGGTGAAACTTTTTACATTCAGCTATATTTTGCTGTCAATTCAAATATCTAACACAAGTAACACAGTAAATACTTGATAATTGGCCCCTGAGTAGCCACTCAGCATGTGCATCACCATAAAGCATTATGATGCGACACTGTTCTAAGCTTATGTAAAATGGAAAATACTAGGATACAGCTTCAGAACTGCTCTAAGAAAGCAAACTCTTACTTACAAAATAGAGTGAGAACTGCAGAACTCTCTGAAGAACCAGATGCAAAGGGCATAGGCATATTACTTGGCTGACTATTAAAACAAAAACAATACGTTTGCAGTGAAATGTCATCAGAGTTGTTCCCCTGAATTGATAAAATTTCAAGACTAAACTCTTCTGAAGACTATATATTCAATAATTGATTTAAATTAAAAGTTTCCTTCATCCAGAAGGAATCTACATCAACCAAATTGATTATTCTGCAACAGTGCCTTAACTTAAACATTTGGTTAAGTTTTTACTTACCTCCTACAATATGTCAAGCTTTGACTTTTCTCTAAAAAAAAAAAAAAAAAAAACAATGATCAGGCTCTCCATAAATATTAATTTTAATTTCTTTACAGCACTACACCCTGTCACCCTCACTGGTACCAACGAACTGCCAAACAAAACTGTTACAGAGAATGGAGTAATATGGAATAGGCTGGGCCATAGATGGACAGCATTTAAGGGGAGGACAGTTCGGAAATCACTTATCACAGTCAGTTTAAGACTACAGAGAATTGCAATACTCTGCCAGGAGAAAATTGTACCGTGCCTTAAAACTGGTAAGTCAAAAGAATATTAGCAAATAATTACCTCAAAACAGATAACTCCCTCACAGTAGCAGTTATTAAGTTGTTTGTCCAGCTAGTATTTAGTATTTATTTAAAAAATTGAACTAGATTGTCTTCTAACAATAGACTTTTACACAACGATTTATCGACAGCTCTCACCAACCCTCCTAAATTACAAGGGAGATGCAGTTGGAGGAGAAACGTTATAAACATTATAACAAAAAAATCATCTGACTGCAACCTCCAATCACATTTCCGATGTATTTGGCTCATTGTTGGCAGGATTCTTCAGGGAAGATGCATCTGGAAAAAAAATAAAGTTGAAAAAGGGGCCAGCGCACGCCCCTGCGCCCACGCCTAAATCCGCCACTGGCGGTGGTAGCTGTTTAGGGTAAAGATCCATCAGATCCAGCTTCATACAGGCCCATTTAAATCATAAACCATGATTATAAAATGCTCAAGTCCATAATGGCTAAAAGAATGGTAAAAGTAATGCCAAAACTAATAGATATGGATCAAAGTGGTTTTGAGGAGGGAAGGCAAACATTTGACAACATTGAAAGAACACTGATGATCCAGAAGGAAGCAGAATGTAAGAAAATACCATTGTTGTTTATGGGTCTTGATGCAGAGAAAACATTTGACAGAGTAAGCTGGGACTTTATAAGCAGGGCAGTGGAAACATTTGCATTTCCTGAAAAAAATATATAAGGTTGATTAGGATGACATATGAGGGGTAGAAGATGAAAATTAAAGTGGGTGGGGTCCTCTCTGATAATTTCTGCTTGAGCAGAGGAACCAGGCAGGGGTGTCCTCTTTCTCCTTTATTATTTGCATTATATTTGGAACCATTGGCAAAGAAAATAAGGGACTCAGAAATTGAAGGATATAGTTGGTATGGTAGTCAAGAAAAGCTGGCTTTATTTGCAGATTATATTATTTTATACCTGACAGAGCCAGCAAAAGACATTACAGTGTTGTGGAACATTTTGAGACAGTTTCAGATCTTTTCAAGATACAAAATTAATGAAGCCAAAAGAAAGGCAATAGCAGTAAATTATGTACCCACACATAAACTAGTTCAGGAATATTCATATTTATGGGGACATGATAAAATGCAGTATTTAGGAGTACAGATTAAAATGATTCTAGTGTGGCATTTAAGGATATGTGGGAAGAGACTAAACAAAAGATAATACAAAAACTGAGAAAACTTAAGCTTTTTATATGGATATGGATAGTAAGATACATGCGGTTAAAATGTTTTTAGTCCCTTTAGTCATGCACAATTCAGGCATATTTTTTATCAACCAGAGGAGAAGTTGTGGATAGCAATTAATAAAGAGCTGAAGGACTTTATCTGGGAAGGGAAGATGGCAAGAGTCAAGTGGGATAAACTTCTTCCAGTAGAACAGGGTGGATTGGGATTACACGATTTGAAGGGGTATTTCAGAGCTACACAGTTAAGGCTCCTATACATAGCACAAGCAGAAAACTATAATTCAAAGTGGAAAGGGATGATGATGAAATGGGGGCAAGTTCAAGAAACAAGGAATGACAGGGATTTTGGATGCAAGCCTTTAAGGAGAATAACAATAATCATACAGAATATTATAGCCATAAAGTAACGGAAAGTATTCTAAGGAGTAAATCAACATGGTAATAGAGAAAGGAGATTCTGCTGATAGGGATGACTGCAATTAGGGATACAGACAATAGGCAAGAGGGGTCTGGAATTTATTGGAGAAAACTGGCAAAGGAAACAATGTACTGGGAGCAAATAACTAGAGAGGGAAAGGTAATAGAATGGGAAGATGTCAAGAACTTATTTGGACTGCAGGTTAGAGATTGCCTTCCCTATCTGGGATTAATATCAGAGTATAGGCAAAGAGAAAGAAATGGGGGAGGGTCCTAAATGAATGACCAGCACTGGTAAAGTTTTTAATAGAATCTAGAACAGAAGTTGCAATCAAAAAAGGAATAATTAGTAAAGCATATAAAATATTGCAGGATAACTATAAGAATCAATCAGAGGAGGTTAGAAAGGACTGGGAAGAGAGGCTGGATAAGCAAGTCACAATAAAACAATGGGAGGATATATGTATGTCTCCCAAATATGCAACATAATCCAGAAGATTTTGGATTTTTGCCTGGAAATGTGTATATAGATATTTTATACCCCAAGTAGACTCCAATGAATTTTTTCTCAGGCAGACAGCAAATGTTGGAGATGTGAAGGGGAAGAAAGAAGTAATTGGGAGCATATTTTCTGGGAGTGCAGTGAGTTGGCAGATGTTAAGGATTCCCTGTGGGATGCACTGTCATAGATGCTGGGTGGGCAGATTGGTCTAACGAGGGAAATAATTTTTTCTGAGCTGTGATACAGAATATGAATTGTCTAGACATGGTAAGGCCTTGCTGTGTCTAATAATGCTGGCTACCAAAAAGCAATCACTAGAAAATGGAAATCAAAATCTAAACTAACTACACTGGAAGTAGTGAATATAGTAACAGAGATAAAACAACTGGAACTGATATCTTTAGAAAGGGGTAGGAGCAAACTACAAAGGAATAATGGGAATTGTGGAAACAATACATACAAGGAGAAATGGGGTTTAAAAGGCAGCGGGACTTAAATGAGCTATGTAATGTTTCAGTGAGAAAAATTGGGTAGATTATAAGTGTTGTGTAATGTTTGCAACTGGGATGTTTCAGTATGGTTTGTGATGTAAAATGCTTGCAACTAGGATTGTGTCAGTGTGGTTTGTTTTCATTTATATAAATTTATGATTGCCTATGTAGTAAGTGATGGTTTAATAAAGATGTTTCTTGTTTAAAAAAAAAGGAATTGAATAATTTATGTAATATTGCTTAGGCTATATGATATATAGCAATATATGTAAAGTATAATGTTTGTTATGTTAATATAGTTTGATTACTTATATATGAATGTAAATTTGCCAGTGTCACAAGTGATAATTCAATAAAGGTGTTGGGGGAAAAAAAACAATAAGTGAAGGGCCTTGCAACACATTAAAGATAATTTTCTGTTTGCTTATCACAATGTCATACATGCAACCAAGAATACTACACCAACAATGGTATTTTTAAACAGAAAACCCCAGCCGTAATCCTAACTGTGCCCCTGCCCCTAACCCTAACTGTAAACCTTACCTTAGAAAAATCCCTTTATGTAAAACTACTACTATTCACACTATTGTGCTAGGGGATTTGTGACAGGATTGGAAAAGGAAACTGTTCTGGGGATTCATTAATAACAAAGCCACATCATGGCCATGACAAAACTATTTACCTTCTTAGCACAACAGGCAGCATTGTTCATCAGATATCTATGTGGGTAAGACAGTTTTCATGATGAGGAGCCGCATCGAATGGCCACAGCACAAGTTTGCAGCTATGTCGTGACAAGACACCTCATGGCCACATGTAAATACAAGAAGTAAACAATGAGTGTGCAAGAGAAACCACAGTAGTCAGTGCACGTGTATGTTCAGGGTAGGTTAAAGTAGATGTAATCAGCAGCAACAAATACAACAAAGTTATGAGCAACAGAAATGCAGGCCACACAGATGTTGAAGATGGAGCGGAGGTCAGTAAAAGACATTATGGAAAGGGTGAAGAGTATAGATCAAGGTAATGTGCATAAGAAAACATTGCACAGAAAGGCATACCATAAATGTCTGTGACAATAAGACTGTTGTAAGAAATTGAATTGTGCATGGGAGTTGTTGGGATATAAAAGTAATACATCAATGTCATGTAATGCCTCACACCATACCTAACAACAGTGGGGAGTGTTAAACATGCACACATGGTTTACCATGTAAGTAATTATGAGGGCATTTTTACCCAAGGTGGGTCAGTGGAGCAAGTCAGTCCACATGCCAGTTTACCCATGTCATAAAGCTGAAGTGAGACACTGTAGATATCAGAATGCAGTGGGTCATAAAATACATAACTCTGCAATGTATCATGTGTAGGTGAATTGCAGCATAAAATAACAAGTAATAAAGTCCTCCATGAAACTGAATCTAGACCCCCACATATCAGTTGTGTTATAGAACTATCTTAGCATGGGTTGCCACTGATGCAGTCATGTTACATGTACCCAACAACACATCACATATCAGTGCTTGACTACACAGATCAATCACATAAGTTAATATAGCCAATAAGACTTCATATTCCCCCAGTGCCTATTGCAAACAGTGGCAGAATAATCCAAAAGTTCCAGTTATGTGAGACAATGTCAACATTCCCTACATTATGTACTAATTCAAATCATCATAGTTGACAGTCAGGGGAATGTAATGCATGATGGCACTTAAACAGAAACACTGAGGAATAAAACTGAACCTCTGCCTATGTCACTGACTTGGTGTAGAACACTGTATTAGCAGGGCATGCTACAGAAGCATTGTTTGCAAAGGTGATTAGAAAACACATATCAGGAGAACAGAAGATTTGATATCAGGACAAAAAAAATGTTCATGCTTAGGACTGAACCCCTGACTTTGTTTAAGTACATATTCATCACAGTGGTACAAAAGCAAGGTATGCTATCAGCGCACTCACCAGGGAGGTGACTGGAAAATAGATTTAAGGGGAAAAAAATGCCAATATCAGGAAAAACAAAATACACATATCCAAAGATGAACCCCCAACTCTGTTCAGGTGCGTATTGATCACAATGGTGTAGTATTATTATAATAATAAAAGTAAAATCCACACAATATGGATAGCACCAGTCAAGGCCAATTCAACCAAATTATCATCCACTATCTAAGTTTTCTTTTAAATGACCAGCTAAGCTTATTTTCAACTTACTCATTATCTGCTACTTAACTGTCTTCAATACCTTAAGACCAACCATGGTAACAAACATGCTTCCCCTACTAACTCACTGTCTGCTTCTTCACTGTTTAACTTCACTCACAACCTACCACCATTTAACTCTAACTAAACCAAAACCTCTATACACAACACCATACCTACAAATACCTCACTCACAATATAGTCAGATACCCCAGTCTAATACAACTCACACATATACATTACCTAGGGCACCACATTCCCATACTCACACCAACTAAAATCTACTCACACCCCTCAATCATCCGTTTACACATAAAACATGAACATGTCATCTTTCTTCATCCAAAACTACGCATACTAAGTTGCGGCATTCATCCCAGCCCAGGGCTAAAGGGCTATTCAAAAACCTATTCAGGTAACCAACCTCCCACTCAGTTTCAAACCCATTCACAGTACAAAAAATAATAACAAAATCAAGCTATTGAACCTTAACATCCATAGCATATCTAACAAAATAACCAACTTCCACTCCTGGCTAGCTCACCACTCCCCAGACATCACAATAATCACAGAGACATAGCTAAAACCCAGCATTCTTGATATTAACATATTACCACAAGGATATAACATGAATAGGTGTGATAGAAAAAAGAAGGCAGTGTTGCCATAATTTACATCATCAACCTCACAGTAATACTGCTGAACATAAAAATGGCACCCTTCAGCAACTCTGATATCCTGCCAGTCCTACTAAAATTGAATCAAAACAAATCTATTTGCATAACAGCCTTATACATACCACCACAAAGCAACCAATCCAGTCACATGCACCACAAAACCATCACACTAGGTGACGTAAACATTAACTGGACAGAGTGTAACCCAGCCACAGATAATAATCCAATGAATCTTTTCACCTTCACCCAGCTAACATCCCTAACCAGAACAAACAAAGCAGGCACTGATGGATCCATTCTAGACTGAGATCCTACAACAAACCTATAATAAAATACTAACAGGAGGGAATCTACTTGAACAACTATAATCCAACTTTTGTCATTTGCAAGGAATCAAAAAATCCCACTTCCCGCCAATATAAAACAATTAGAAGCCTCACAAGCTTTATCTATACACACTGAGCAGAGTGGAGGAGGGGCATTGACTACAGGTCTGATCTGAGATATATAACAGTAAGTATCCTGGGTTTTTTTTGGCTTATTTATACTGGTTATTGCTTCTAGCAATTTATATATAGCACTTTTTATTGCCTGCTGCATACTTTTTACTGCATTTTATTGCTATTAACTAATCTGCATGGGTAACTGATTTGTTTGCAGTTAAAAGCATTCTGTAGAGGCTCCTTGCTCCATTATATGTTTAAAAACTTTCATTTTGTGGCTCACTGCTGTCATAAAGATTTCTGTAGTGTTTACTGTCTAAAAGAGTGTATGCTAATAGCTTTAGTATTGTCCTAGTTCAGATTTTCTGGCTCTGGGCCTGTTTGTTTTTGCAGTGAGTGTTCTGAGCACATGACTAGGCCATCTTGAATTAACAGAAGCCTTTCTTTACCTTTGTGGCAGGATTGTGTTGATTGGCTGCTGGCTAGTGGGGGCTGGTTCTTTTGTGCTCTTTTTAAAAAAAGTTGCCTAAGGTTGTATCTTCTGGTATTTAAGCCCTAACTTTGAGATGTTTTCTGTCTATACACACTGAGCAGAGTGGAGGAGAGGCATTGACTACAAATCTGATCTGAGATATATAACAATACGTATTCTGTTTTTTTGGCTTATTTATACTGGTTATTGCTTCTAGCAATTTATATATATAGAGCACTTTTTATTGCCTGCTGCATACTTTTTACTGTATTTTATTGCTATTAACTAATCTGCAGGGGTAATTGATTTGTTTGCAGTTAAAAGCATTCTGTAGAGTCTCCTTGCTCCTTTATCTGTTTAAAAACTTTCATTTTGTGGCTCACTGCTGTCATAAAGATTTCTGTAGTGTTTACGGTCTAAAAGAGTGTAGGCTAATAGTTTTAGTACTGGTCCCCACCCTTCCTCCCTGTTGGTGTCTTGTTATACTTGGTGGCCTTGCAGTTGCCCGTCCCTACTGTAAATATGATCTGGGATATTCCTCCCAATTTAGTGTCATTAGCTCATTCTACCTAATACAGAGAGAGCATCTGAGAAGGCCTTCTGTTCCTCCTTTCTCACTTTCTTTAAAAAGAAAATGCCTGAATCTCCCTGTGTTCTGACTGTGCTTTTCAAACTTTTTGGAAATATAGTGTATATTTTAGTGCATTTATTAAAACTGTATTTGCCTTAATATTGCTACAACTCGAGTGATCTAGGTTGCACAGCATCTGAATTGTTTGTGTGTTTTAACTGCTTTTCTTTATATATAGACTTCTCTGTATATGTAGACTAGCTACTTATTCTACTGTATTACTGCCTCTTAAATTATTTTTCAGTTGTGCACTTGCCTTGCTTCATTTAAAAAGTTTTAAAATGCTAATTTTGTAGAGTTTTATTTGCATTTACTGTTTAGGACTACACACTCAAGTGTGTTAGCCTTTTCTGTGTTTATTTACTGTATTATTGCATTGTTTAGATTGTTTTAACCAAAAAAAAGTACTATCTTGTTTGCTCATTTTCCACCTTTCCTAGCCAGTATAGTCCAGATCCCAGGCTTTTCTTGTCTCAGGACTTTATTTTCTGTGTTCAGAGCTATCCAGACCTTGCTGTGGTAGGGGGAAGTCCTACTGCTTACCAGTGGGAGTGGTGAGCATTGTACTGCCTATCTAACACTAGAGGAGTGGTTTCCAGCTCTGAAATTGTAATTTTATTAGCCTTTTTGGGCTGATTTCTATCCCTTTCAATTTTCTGGCTTAAAAATGCACGTGTTTGCGCATTTTTCATATCGTGCAGCACCGCGGGGCTACAGTTAAACTATTCCAGGTGCCAGAAAGTGTGTTCTTCAAATTTCCCTTAAAACTAGCTGGTTTCTCAGTAGTAGCAATAAAATCTGAAACCCTGTGACTAGCACTTGCTCTAGAACCTGCTGGAAAGCACTAGGAAGCCTGAAACTGATACAAGCACTCAACTCTCCTTGTCAATAAGGAGAAATTAATCATAGCATTAAACAGTCTATAATTGCAAAGTACCTTGCAAAGGTAAGGGAAAACAGCTCTTGTGCTTTACAAAAAAAGCACCTAAACAGGCATGTCCAAGGGTCAGCTTCCGGTGATTACTCTTGTCCACTTGGTGACCCTGGGCATACTGGGGCAATGCGGCAACTGCCTCATGTACACAGACAACCCTCTCCACCTACCACCCAACACTACAACCTGCGAGAGATGCACTTACATATCCAAACTGGAAGCAAAGCTCTCTCCAGCCAAGATTGTGCTAGACAGTCAACAGAAGGTTAACACCTGCAATACACCTCAAGCAACACATAGCCCTTCAAACCCCACACCATCAACACCCACAAATAGCAACACTAAACCCACATATTCGGAGGCCCTTAACATTAACCTGCCCAAGAACAAGGACTTCCGAAGCTGAAACATAAGCAAACACCAGTCACAACCAAAGTGACACATAGCTCACAACACCAGTGTGCCACCCAACAACAGCCCCTAAGGCAAGACAATGTACCCAACACTTTATTCATAGGTGAGTCTATAGTCAGGCACACTGATGTCCCACTCACCAGACTGAACAAGGAGAAAATTACAGTCAGCTGCCTGTCGGGTGCCATGATCCGCCACATAATGCATGCACTCAAGTCACTCCACAGCAAGTACAAATATGACTCTGTCATTGTCCATTTTGGAGTGAATGACTTGAGACGTACCTCCCTGGACTACATGAAAAGAGACATGGAAGAGCTCTCGGATCATGTGGCCCAGGCAGGTATGACCCTAGCCCTGAGTAGCATCCTGCCTTCGCCCAGAATGATACCACAGTATAAGGACAAAATGATTGACTTCAACAACTGGCTAAGCTTCTGGTGTCATTCAAAGGGGATCCGGTATCTGTCTGCCTGGGAAGACACGATCGACAAACCACGATGCTTTGCCAGAGATGGTCTGCACCTGTCACCCCTGAGGTTCAGGTTACTGGCTAAAGCTCTTGCCACCCCTATAGTGCCTTTTTAGGCAAGGTTCAAAGGACAAAACCACCACCATAACAGATACAAGCATGCAAAATTTGAAGGTAATGCTACTCAATGCTAGAAGTCTAAACCTCAAAATGCACTCTCTCGAGACACTCCTAAAACCCGTTATCTTTGCAGTAACTGAGATCTGGTTCAAGACTCCAGGGAGCACCTCTGCAATACCAGGCTACAACTCTTACCACACTTTTCAGCTATCAACCTGGACCAAAACACTAAAGGTGGAGGAGTGTCCTTATTCACCAAGGATATTCACACCTCCAGGCTAGTTGCCCAACACAATGCATCTGAAATTCTCCAGGTGCAACTAACACTAGGTAAGACTGCAATCCAAATTGTAGCTTGCTACAGATCCCCCACCATACCCCAAGATTCTCACTACACCTTCCTAAACATACTGGAAAATATTAAGATACCACCAAACACTCTAATACTGGGTGATTTCAACTACCCTGCCATTAACTGGGAAAACTATTCGGGTACCAACACCTTTTCCCATCGGTTCTTGGAATTCATAAATTCCAATGCCCTGGATCAACTAATCCATTGTCCCACCAGGGTCTCCAGTATCCTAGACCTGGTCATTACCAACATGGGAGATAGATGCTCCACACCAGTGGTCACCCCCTCATTGGTCAGGTCTGACCATAAGCAAATCACCCTTGACATCCACATCCCACCCCCACCTCCCAGTAAGGAAATCTCCGTAAAAAACTTCTCCAAAGCCAACTTCATACTACTCAAGTCAGAAGTGACAAACTTCATGACACCCATGCAGACAGGATCTGAAAGATCGACTGCTGAATCCTACACTAAGGCAATGTATGAGCACATCCACCCGTGCATGAATCGTGCCATCCCAAATAGAACCAAGATGCTCTCCTCCAAAAAAAGGAAGTCAATCTGGTGGTCCCCTGCCATAAACAAACTATACAACAGAAGGAAGAAACTGTTGCAGAAAAGAGGAAAATCCCAGGATGCAAAAAACTCCCTTACCAGCCTCAGTAAGAAGCTGAGATCCCTCATAAATTCCTCAAAAGCTAGTTATGAAAATAAAATTGCCAAAGATTCCAAAGACAACCACAAGGCATTCTATAGTTATGTCAAGAATCTAAATGGCAATGCTCAGATCTGCTCTGAGCTATAACAGAATGGCATTAAATATACTGATCCCAAGAATATTGCCAATATCCTGGCAGATAGATGTAGTGTCAAAGTCACCCCTCTCACCCCCTAAAAAGCCCATCTCAATACCAAAAGATTGCCAAATTCCAGTAATCACGGCCACACAGGTAGAAACCACACTCTCCAAAGCTAAGAATACAGCATCCATGGGACCAGATGACATCCTGGGCTGTGTACTACATGAACTACAAAATGAACTGGCACCTCACCTAAGTGACATGTTTAATCATAGCCTCACCTCAGGCTTCGTGCCCGCTGAGTGGCGCACAGCTACAGTTATCCCACTCCACAGCGGGGGAACCACCTTGAATCCCAGGAACTACCGTCCCATCAGTCTGATGAGCCTGATCTGCAAGGGCATGGAACGCATTATCATGGAACTTATAAAAAAAGACATTGGCAACCTTCAAACACTGGACACCATCCAGTTTGAGTTTGTGAAGGGACGATCTTGTCTCCTGAACCTGATTGACGTCTTCAAATCAGTCTCCAGAGCTGTGGACGAGGGTAAGGTGGTCCACACAGCCTATCTGGACCTCACCAAGGCCTTCAACACCATCCCCCACTCTGGAATCATAGAGAAACTTAATAAGTTGGGTATAAATCCCTACATCACTCAATGGGTTGCCAACTGGCTTACTGACAGAACCCAGACTGTAAAAGTAGCCGACTCCAAATCCAGCTCCAGACAAGTGACAAGTGGAGTACCTCAGGGTTCAGTCCTGGGACCGCTCTTGTTTGGCATCTACTTCTCTGAAGTACAGGCCAACACTAAGGGACTCTGGCTAACAAAGTTCACAGATGACTGAAAACTAGGAGCCATTATTAAATCCCCAAATGATGTGGATATTCTGCAAACGGGCCTAACAGAAACAGATGCTTGGTGCCAGAGCTATGAGCTCAAGCTTAATGCCAAGAAATGTATAGTTATCCCCTTTGGAAAAAAACATGTACCCATGAATTACCACATAGGTGGCAGTACACTAAACACCAAAAGTGTGATGAGAGACTTAGGGACACAGGTGGACACTGGTCTCACCTTCGATAACCACATCGCCACAACAGTCAGGAAATCCTTCTATGTGGCACACCTCATCACTAAGGGCTTTTCATCCAGGAAAAAGGAGGTCATTGTCCCACTGTACTCATCCCTCATTAGACCCATTATAGAGTATAACTCCCCGTTTGGTATGTACCTCACAAGACATCTGCAACAGCTGGAAAGGCCACAGAAATACCTCACTAAAAGAATCACAGGCCTAAAGCAGATGCCATATGCTGACCATCTAAAAAAACTCCAGCTATACTCTGTGGCATATCATCTACTCAGAGGCAATCCCTGTTTAACATACAAGGCCATGTCAAACCCTGAGCAGTTGGACAAGCTCCACTTAAAGAAATCCCAATCCCTCAGAGCCACATGCTCCAGGGATCTAAACCTTGTCATCACAATGAACAAAACATGCTGGCGGGATAGGTTCCTGACCCAGAGACTCCCCATACTCTAGAATAGACTGCCCATACATGTCAAGCAGAGTGCCTCCTTAGCCATCTTCAAAAAGAACCTTGATGATTGGATGGGAGATAGGAAATTCACCCCAGGATCATGTCAGTCACCCTGCTAGACAGAAGTCCAGGAAAGTAAATATTGTGGGAAGAAATATCCAGGGAATTGTTAAAGCTAGGCTTGTATAGGCCCTAGGGCCGACAGCCTAGTACCAACCTATGAACCTATGAACACTACCCACTTCATTAATGCCCTAACTCAATTCCCATAGTCACAACTACAAAACCTTCCAGTAGACACTGCACTGGATTACTTTAACAACAGCTTTCTGTCTACCATGAATAGTCAAGCTCTACCCAGATGCAAATATGTCAGAAATAATTCTGCTCCATGGCTAACAAAAACAAAGCAAAAGAAACAATGAAAAACAGGGACAAAGCATGGGAAATCTGGCATACAAACAGATCCAGTAATGACCAATGAATTTTAAAGAACTTCATAACCAAGCAGAAAAAGAAATAAATGCTGACAAAAAAGATTCTACCTTCAACTACAAAACAATCAAAGGACCCCCTTAAATTCAGGGCAGCTGTACATAGTCTCCTAAAACCATACAAATCCACGCAGACACACCCCTTACCTAATGCATCAGACTACTCCTTCACTAATTAGCTTAATAACTATTTTATCAATGCAGTTAAAACCTGAACAAACAACAGCCTCCAAACTGATTTCAGCCATCAAACCCCAAGCCCCTTCATATACCAGTAACCCTCCTTCCTTCTTACCCCAGTTCCTACAAGCAAAATTAAAAAAAAACTCCTATCCAAACTCAAACCCACAAGTTTAGCAGCAGACAACCTCCCAATGCAATTCCTGTCCTAGGCAGCCAATGCTCTCACCTACCCTATCTCACTGTTAATTAACAGATCTGTTAATGAATCAAAAGTCCCAACATTTAGAAAGCAATCTATAATATTACCCTTCCTCAAAGGCAGCTACCCTTATGAAATACCCAACTATAGACCCATCACCATCCATCCTCTACTATCTAAAATTCTAGAAAGATGTGTCCACTTCCAACTCCTTTTCTACCTACAAGACAACAACCTGCTGTCATAGGATCATAAGATCACAGGAAGTTAATAGGCTATTGGCCCTGAGGTGCTTACAAGCCTAGCCAAAAATTTAGCCCATGTTTCGACAAGTCAGAACATGATGCCCCTGTCCAGCAAAGACACAGGTGGAATCCCAGTGGTGTATTTTCTGTTCTCCATCCAGTTATCCAGGTTGTGCTTAAAAAGGGTTAATGAGGTACTCTGCTTGACGTGGAGAGGGAGTCTATTCCAGAGATGGGAGTCTCTGGGACACAAATCTGTTCCACCAACAAGTCCTATTGATGTCACAAACTAGGTTGAGGTCACGCGTGTGGGTTACTCGAGTGGAGTTTTTACTTGTGAATATGCAGCAGTCACATCAAGGCGGGGTCTGAGATTGCTTTGTATGCCAGACACAGGTCACCTCTGAGGAGTCTGTATGAGAGTGAGTAAAGGGAGAGGGCTTTTAGCTTACCTGTGTAGGGTAGATGTCTGAGGCCCTGGATTCTTCTGGTGAGGAACCTCTGTGGTCAGACACACCTAACATGGTTTCTGTCTCTGCCACAGCATCTCTTCTCCCTTAATATTATTCTTAAACCCCATCTACTATCATAGAAACCAAAATAACCTAGCATCCTCTGTATTTCTAGTTCTATTTAAAACATTTGACACAGTCTCCCAATACAACCTTCTCTTCACTCTAGCCCCCACTCTTACTTCTTTAACAGCTATCTCAGCAACAAAACCCAATGCATCAAATGGCAAACTGCCCTCTCTTCCTCCCAACCACTAGATATTGGAACCCCCAAAGGCCAGTGCTTTTCAACATATAAATCAACCACATTAATTCAGCATCTAACCCCTCTATACTCATCTAGTATGCAGATGACTCAATGTTCATCTGCTCTACCTCAACCTTAACTGAATTACAATCCCTTACCCAACAATCCTTCACTAAAATGGAGAGATGGTTCAGCAAGTCACAACTAATACTGAATGCCAAAAAGACCAAACTAGTGCTGCTTTTGCCAGAAAACGTAATCAAATCAAACCAACCCTTCAAAGTCACCACCCTCAAAGATGCACCTATATATATTGTCTCCTCCACTAAACTATTAGAGTCACATTTGATGGAAGGTTAACGTTTGACAACCACATTCAACTTTCATTAAAAAAGACATCAAAAACTAGGAGACCTGTACATAGCCAATCCCTACCTCTCTAACCAAGCTTGGAAATCAATAGCCATCACATATCTCCTACTCAGTCTACTATATGCTTCTCCTATATTCACCCACCTTCAATTCACACAACTACTAAAGATTCAGCAATGCTGTAACAAAATAGCTAAGTTTGCAGCTCATCTCCCCACTCAAATACATCATTGTATTGCCCTCCAAAAACTATCATGGTTGAACCTTCCAGGTCACCTCAAATTATCCCAGCTAAAAATTGCTAACAACATTCTGTTCCAAGGCCGCAAATGTCCAGCACACAAATCAATGTTTCAATAATATATACCACCTAGATCCCTAAGATGCGAGGACACAAGCATGGTTTGTGTCACCAGAGCCCTAAACTCACATGGGAGTGCACTCTGCTCCTGCTCAATTGCCAAACCCTAGAACTCTGTACCTAATGACATCAGACAAATAAAACACCATGTGAACTTCAAAAACAAAGTTAAATACCCTACTCTTCAGTATGGCACACAAACTGCAACAGCAGCAAAGGACACCACCCCAATAATCTAGCAGAGATCTCCAAAAACCACCATGAACATACTCATTTCCCCTCCCACTCTTAATCACCTTCTGCTCTGCCCACCCCTGTACCTACCTTTTCACAAAATCATTCTCTCCTCCTTCCCACTACCCCTTAGCAACCTCTCTCTCTCCATCTTCCTCTTAGCTACATCACCACCTGTACTCTCCTCCCTCATAACAAATCATTAAAATGTACCTTCCAGTCACCTATCAACCCCCAACTACACTTCTACCTCCTTTCAAACCACTAGTCTCTGCGTATTCTGAAATTATTAACACCCTACTATTAAGAGGTATCAAAAAAGGTGAAGAGTGATAAATGGTGATAACACCAGTGTGATAAAGTGAAATCAATATTTCTGCCTTATTCCAATGTATCATTGCCAAAACACAAGCTATGTATTAATGCATGCCAACGTGCTTTTTGTGTTTTTATTATTATACAACTTTATTGATACTATGTTTATTTATTTTACTTTTGTACTAATTTACTTGCATGTAGCTTTTATCTCCAGGCCTCCACTGAAAAGGTTTTTTAAAACCCAGTTGGACTTTCCTGGAAATTAAAGTGTAAATAGATAAATAAACTAGCAAGGTATGTTAGAGGAACACTCATGAAAGAAGTTACTGGAAAATGCATTTAAGTGGAATAAAAAAGCTGATATCAAGACAATCAAAATACACATACCTGGAGTTGAACCCCTGACTTTTCACATTGATATCGTAAATTCATAGCAATGAATAAGTTGTGCCACAGAAGATGTGACTACACAAATATCATGGACACATTACAGTATTTTTTGTATTGAGGCATGGAAACTGTGAAATGCATGCATCATTTTGCATTTGAATGGCACATTATAATTACATTTGTCAGAATTCTACATGGTACAACATCACAGAATTGAACCTTTGCCTGTTTGACTCACACTCTTTTGACTTGTGCACTAGCTACTGATGCAACAGAAGAGGTCATACAACAGGTGACAGAAAACACAAATTTATAGGGATAGCATAAACACTGTATGTGAATAAGAATAACCTTGGTTAAAAGGGAGGACAACAATTAGTGGATCAAAATCCTCCACCTGTGAAACTGTCACAAGCACATATAATTTCTCCCAGTACATCAATGGATTTGAACCCCTGCCTGCCCATGTCATATTTCTTGGACTTGTGTGCTAACTACTGAGGCCAATGCACAAGTTATACAGCACTTGTCAGAAAACACACATTTGAGGGATTATCAACAATAGTAAGTGCAAATAAATATGACCACAGTTGAAAGGGAGTACAACAGTTACGCAATTTAAACCCTCCACCTGTGAAAACATCACAAATAAGTAGAATTTGTAACATGGCATCTGTTTACTAAGTCACTACTGCATGTCATCAATTTCTTTTTACACTGACAAAACATACACCTCACTAGAGTCAAGACTTGGCTTGACTCATATTCTTTTGATTTGTGCACTAACTGCTGATACCACAGAACAAGTTATACAGCAGTTGTCAGAAAGCACACATTCAAGTAGTTATCAACAATGGTGTATGTGAGTGACTATGGCCATGGTTAAAAGTGAGTATAACAGTTAAGGGATCAAAACCCAACACCTGTAAAAGTGTCACAAGCAGGTAGAATTTTCTACATGATATCAATACATTAAGTCATCACTGTATGTCACCAGTTGCTTTTTACACTGTTACAATGTACACCTCACTGGATTCAAACTCCTGCCTGCATACTTCACATTTTTTTGGCTTGTCCACTAGCTACTGATGCCACAGTACAAATCATATATCAGTTGTCAGAAAGCAAACATTTGAAGGGAGTGTATGAGCAATGTTAAACAGCAATAATCAATGGATCCCAACCCTCTACATATTTGACTGACAATTTCAACATCACTTCAGGAGTACATTGAGCCATGGCAGCTCTGATGATTTGAGGTATTGCCAGCTATGCCAGGCGAAGTAGGGAAGTGGATGTGTAACATATGCCAGCACGGATAGCTGGAAGTTTGTAAAGAATTACATGTCATTTGTATATCAAACTGATTTGTACAGATGCTTGTGTTGAAAAATGTATTTGTTAAGCTGCTTGTATTAGAAATGTACCAACAGTGGGTCCTGACTGCATTGTAACTGATTAAATGTATATATTTTAACAAAGATACTGGAAAAGAAGAGGTTAATCTCAGTTCAACTAACTCTGGAAAAATAGTAAGAAATTAAATTACTTAATTTAGGCCATAAAAATTGTATCTTACCCGCAGCCAGAGACAAAATGTCTGTGACAGAGAATGGTTTATTAGCTCCTGTAGGAAGATTGGAAGTGTTTTATGGTTTTATGATTTCCAGAAGCTGCAACAGATCTTAGAAAGTTCTATGTGGGTGCATTATTGACATATATGTGCTAAATCCTGGCATCGTCTAGTCAAGGGGGTAGCATGGGAACCAGAAGTCAGTTGACCAGATGTATGTGATGTCAATCTTTAATCCATCACTAAAATGATGTTTTAATGATGTCTCAGAGAAGTCTGTTTTTGGAACTTGACAGAGAAGGACCCCTTACCTACTTCATTTGTCTTGCTCTAGTAAGTAAACTAGGGAATAGTAATTCATTAGATCATTTGGGAAAATATAGTGAGATTAGTTAATTATTGTTTTTCTGTATCTGTGTGTATCTATTCATCTGTGTTACTTTAATATCTCCTGAGATTGAAACTCTGGTGTTTCCTGTAAATAGTATTTAATATTTTCATGTTCTTTTCTTATTTATTATTAAATATATTTAAAATTTTCATTGTGGTTGGCCTTCCAGAGAATATTTTAATCTCTGAGAGTACTTATATATGTTTGGTGACAGATCGGCTGCTCCTGAAAGCCTTGCTGTTGGTCAAACTACCATTTATATTAATATTAATTTCACTCAGTATAACTGGGTACGCTTACAAGAGCCTTAGGGTAGCTGGCTTTGGATTGTCTGGTGGTGGTGTAACAAACTTATAGTCTGGGCAGATGGGTCATAGCTAGTAAATCTGTACCAGCCTTTCCCAGGTGTGTATGTGTGTGTGTGTGTGTGTGTGTGTGTGTGTGTCTGTGAAAATCACATCTGAAAGAGTGTGTGTCTCAGCTGTTTGGAGCAGGGGCATGAAGCACTGGTTTCACAGAGAGGTTGCTGGAGAACTTGGCTTGAACAGTCTGCTGAGGTCTCAACTCTATAGATGCGCCAGTGCGGAGTCTTACTGGGGACCTGGAAGGAGTCAGACAGAGAAATCAAGACCCTGGAATGAGTGTGTTCCCTGTGTGTTCTTAAGGAAAATTGTGCTTGATGCAGAGATCTGCATATAGAAATACTAGGTATATCCATTCTTGTTCTAAGTGAATGTCCCTCTCCAGTGTTAGTGGTGAGGATTCAGGCTCCTTGATTACTGGCCCAGACCAGGGATGTCACAGCAGCTGTTACAGTTAAAATAATAAATGTCTACTAATGCTTATATCAGTATTGCCTTCTTTTGAGCATCAAATTTAAGCTTATCTGTGAAATGGTCAGCATATCAATGAACCCAAAGACATTTTCCTTAGTTTTTGCCATGGGACATGAACTGTCACCATTTCCTAACTGTGAATGGTGATGCTGCTCAATGCCAAGCATCACACAATGTTATAAATACAAAGAGAGATTTATTCTTGCTTCAAAATCGATTGCTCATGTGTGAGAGCAAGGTGGACAGTACTAGAATGGAATCCATGGCTGTGTAAGTAATATGCTCTATAGCAATGCAGTACTATGTCAAGCTCCACCCCGAAGGAATTACACTGCATGAGCCTTATAAGTGACAGTTCAAGGGAATGTAATAAGAAAACTCCAAATGTACTAAATTACAGAAACTGCAGGATGGTGGTGAATAACAAGAACAGATATCTATAATACAGGGGTGTGTAACCCATGTCTCTCACAGTTATATTCTCAATATTAATGCCTTATACAAGGTTGCAAGTTTCTGCACCTGACTGAAGTACTCAGTGAAAACATTTTATGCAAGTGTACATTTGCAGAATTATAAGACACAGAAAATTACACGTACTTCACGTTTCATGTCTTGATATCACTCTGCAAATGTTATCAGTGTATCTGTTACAGATTGATGAGTAAAAGTTGACAGTATATCCCACCCTCAGTGGATTCGATTCCAGCTTGAAGTGCACTAGACTGGGCTTGTCATATCACTCATGTTGAGCCACAAAAGCAGTTACAGAGAACTGAATCAACTTACATTATTTTATTTCTGTCACAGTAGCTTGCTGACACAGACCGACATTAAGCTCATTTGTGAAACTGATGGCAAAGTCATAGAGCATGAATGTGAATTTTCTTAATTTTTGATAAAGGATGAGAACTAGCAGTAAGATCTGTTCAGTATTTTATTTTAACCTGCCAATCCTTTGTGTATGTGTGTGCTGTGCTTATCTCAGTATGCAACATGTAAAAAGTCATTAAGCAGCACCTTATGTTTATTTGCCACATACCATTCAAATGATAGGTATCAATAGCACATATTTCAGTTTACTACAGTAGTGGAAATCAATGCACATGACAGGATACAAACCCATGAATCCATATCAGGCAGAGTATTATACATGTATACTACGTCATCTTTCAAGCAAAATGCTCAGATGTTCATGGTAATGTACTACACTTAGAGAGTGGAGACAATACTGTACAACAACATCCCACCCTCAGTGTATTAGGATGATGCATGCAGTGCGCTTCCATGGAAATTTTACATTATTAATTCAGTGAGCCAAGGAAGCTGTTGCAAAGAGCAAAATCCCTTTACATTACTTTGTTGTTTTTAATGTCGGATATGCTTACTGCTGCATGATTATGCTAAGTTCTGGTGCACAAATGATGGCAATGTAAGAATTGTCTTTGTTTTTGCCATAGAATGAGAACTACCACTATCCTCTATTCAACAATGATGAGTGATTGTTTCTCAAGCATTGCACAATGCATAATTTAAACAAAAATTGAAAAAAAATGGCTTATAAGCCATTTGAGCCCATGTGTATGTTGTGTTTATATATTTTTTCAGCAGTTTAAATGTATGATATGAAGAAAACTCAAAACTGGCCCTAGGAGTGAGTGTGTGTGCAAGTGAGTGGTATGGATGAACTACTGTGGCAGGGCTAGCCACCCCGGTAATGTAAACCCTGGCTTGAGATGATTGTTGAAGTGACACCCCAACCCCATGTGCAAAAATGAGAAAAAGAGGTTGAGGATGGATGGATGGATGGATGAAGATGATGGATGAAAATGGGAAGGAGGTGGCTGGGTTAACAGAGGGTAGACTGGCATACTACTACGTTTCCATTGCCACTTTAATGTGTGGAACATGGCAAATCTCAATACCTGTGTTTTCAGCCAATACTACATTCTCAGTAATGATTATTTCTTCCTATGTTTACAGTTATGTTCAACCCCAAAATCCCCTTAATACAAACCAAACACCTGCTTCACCATGCTCCTAACTTACCTCCAGAACACCTGTTGCCACAATAATCCCAGACCATACAACTCTTATTAGCCTAAATGAGCACCTGAAATCATGTTGTTACATGTGACCTCAAAGCCTTCCCCCAGTGTCCAGCACTTCCAACAGCAGGATCACCTGTCCAACTCCACTTCCTTCAGATCCACCAGCTTATACAACTCTGTTCCTCACCATCTCTGCCTGAAACTCTTAAGTTCGTCGTCTCTGCTTGAAATTCTGTACCCCCATCATCTGCAAAAGAAAAAAACAATTAGGCAACTTGCTGTTATGAAATACTGCATTGTCTATAGACGTCATTCAATCAACCCAATTATAGAGCTACCATTCAAATGCTCATCCCCATGATAATAGAAATGATTCACCTCTCCTGTGGCATTTGATTAGTTAAGATGTAACAGGTGATTTCCAAATCCCCCACATTCTACAAATACGGTAGACACAATACAATTAAAATAGGAATGAAACCCTTTTTCTGGTGTATGCGGCAAACACATTATCACTAAGCCCACCCCTTACCACCTGTGTTAATCTAACTGTCCACACTGTGGGACTCCATAGCAAATCCAGTTATTGCAGCTAGCAGTAGAAGTGCATATGACCCATACCTCCAAACCTCTTGGGCAACTTCTGGACAAATCCATAAATAAAAGTTGGACAAAAGTCCAAAAGTGAGGAACTTTTATTTACTTAATTTTTTTTTATTTCATACTGCTTGTATAACTTCTACTGTTCTTACAAGCAGATATAACTAATCTGGTATTGCAACAAACTACAAAAGTAAAACTTAAGGAGCAAATCCCACTGGGGTCAACATCCGCTTCTTACGAAACAAACTACCAGAGTAAACTTAGAGGGAAATAAACATTAACAAAACAAATAACCCAAACCACCCAGTTTACATAACCATACATTCATATTTTAAATCAAAGACAATTTAATACATACCAGTGATACACAACATAACCTGCACTGTCAAAAACACCCCCACCCCATTAAGGTCAACAGTATAGAAAAGCAAAGAGAATGCCAACACCTACAGCAATCACAGAATACCATATCCACCATATGCATCTCTGAACCTGTCAGTACAAAGTTCTGGACAGCAGCATAAATAGAAGTAAGCAGCATAGAAGGAAACTGAAGTGCTTGCTGACAAAATTAGGTTGCCACCCTGAACTTGACAGTAAGTTTCCCACACTCCATTGGGATTTAGGGTAGTAAATGCCAACTGGCAGCAATGCAAGTCCAGCATCCCATGAAATTCCAAACATACCACTCCACCTCATTGGAAGTAATCTAGACAAAGTCAGAAATAGCAGTGTAACAGAAGCACAAGATTATGGGCACTTTCAAATACTGCTATTACAAACTGAGCAAATGGTAGGATAACAGGTTTTACATTAGCTTACACATATTGAAAGTACAAAGTCTGAAACTCAAATGTCTGTCAATACTTACCTGAATCGGCCATTATACTTCCAAACCACATGTTTGTGGAGTAAACACTATTACCAAGCAAACTCTGGCCCTTCCATGAAAATTTGTATAATTGAGTGGTATGCTGACGAATGCTCAGACACCACACAACCACAGCAGCAGCCCGAATCAGCAACATCCTCACACCAACTCCTTCCCAACCGACAAAATTAACCAACACACTCTCCATTTCCCCATGAGCCCCACTTCTCCTCCCACCAGAAGTGGTATTTGGTGTAGTAGTCTTTATAAACTTAAAACTCAACCAAGCACTTGCTTCCGGACACCGTTCTTCATCCTCCAGTGAAATGAGCACTCCAAAACCTGTCAGGAATTAATGCAAAGAGTTTAACATGTCATCTTTATGAAACAGTGAACCACAATTTGACACCCAGAGACTCGAGTTTACTACCAGTATCACCTGACTGGCGTCTACTTGCAACTACTTTTCCATAGCATCAACCTGAAAACCCTTTCCCCCCATTTTCTACATGAGGTTAGTGTCTCACTTCAACAGTGATCACTGTATAATGCCATTTTTATACTGCAGGGTAGCTAGCCCTGTAACTAATTTTTTTATATATATATATAAAATTTTCTGCCATTTATAGCTTAATATCCCAGTTATATGTGACTTTAAGAGCCTTGTTAGATTTATTTTAACTATTTTTCCAAGGTAGTTCATCCTGCATAGAAAACTGTATAAATACACCTTATTTTCTGTCCTTGACATTCATTCATTTGTAATTGTGCCTTTTTTTTTTTCATAATTTGGTGACTGCACCGGTGGTGCAGCAGTAGAGTTGTTGCCTCACAGCAAGAGGTTCTCCCATTCAATTCTCGAATGGAGTGCTGGGAGTGTCTTCAGTGTGGAGTCTGCATGTCCTCCCCGTGGTTCGGTGGGCATTCAAAAGACATGCGTAAATGGGCGTGCCTTCGTTGAAGCTTGAACGTCAAGCTGGCACCTCTGCATTTATGAAAATCTACTGCCAATCATTAGTGGACCGGAGTTCCGCTGTGGCGACCCTTAACCAGGAAAAGCCAAAAGACAAACAACAAACAATTTAGTGACTGCACCAGAATCAAAACGTTTGACAGGAGCAGACCAGATATACTTCATATCATGCCACTACTCCCCCGCATTGCATATGCGAGATGACAGAACATCGCTTGGAATGCCCCTTAGCCCGCGAAAGCCCTCACCGCTTCAGAATACCATACTACAATAATACAGGGCTCAGAAATCCTACTTCCCGAATGGTATAAAATGTAAAACTCAAAGTCTGTCATTATTCTAACTGCAGTCTTGATGATATCCACTACATTACTAGAAAGCCACAGATATATGAGAAATTGACCTAATGATAAGGCAAAAATGCTGGTGAAAATCTGTCCATTTAACAGGTATACCAAACCACCCTTTAGGGTCAGTATATCACGGCAGCCACCCCACTTAATGCCATCCATGCATACCCCTCCTCTTCAACAACTTACTATGTTAACAATCACACAGCAAGTAACCCCCCAACTAAGAAAAAAAAAAAATATAGAGCGGCCAGCCAACAGACTACAGCTTTGCTCAGGACAAATCGAGGTCTGTTACAGCTTGCAGCTCTGAACAAATGAAACATCTCCAATATCTCCCAGACCTACTGCATCAGAAGAATTAAACACCTTAACAACCAGCAGAAACAGCAACATCTTGCAAGATTTATTAAATCACCTACAACACATCAGTATCACCTTCAAACATAATTCAACACCTCATACAATGTGCGTAAATGAACACATGCAAAGCTAAAGGACAATATCCAGGGAACGAACACAGCTATAAAAATGAGAATGGTATCCAAAGCCTCTCACGCCATCTTGTAAAGCACCCTGCCACAGGCACAGTAATTGTGTAACCCAATCACAGTCAGACATAATTCAAAGCATCTGCAGGTAATTAATTATGCCATTTGCACCACTCACCAATAGGTATAATTATACTAAGCAATCCAGTCGACTGCATGGCTTAACTGGTTTGTCCCATACTTCCTTAATTTAAGGAGAATGAATGTCATTCTACCTGTTGACACCCCAGCAGCAAAGCTCTCTGTAGAAACTGCCCTCCATTATATTGCTTCGCAGACCAATCCCAATAAGCTGCCCGATTTACACCTTCTACTGCAGGCCAAGTCTGAACCCAAACACACACCATTACCCAGTGAATTCCTCAGACGCTGAATCAAACAACAGACACCAGAATACTCTATTTTAAGTTCTACTGCATGCCGATGACTTCCATGTGTATATCTTAAAATATACACAAATGACGACGGCAATTGCAGTAATGATCATGGACATGCACAAACATAACTCATAGGGGAAAGAACACATTCCATACCTTGCACGGCGGCAACAGTCCTTCCACACAGTTGCGCCTGCTCTGCAGAGCCATGAAAGGAAGCCTGAAGCAGCCCTACACCAATGAAATGAACAAAAGCCTTCACCTAGAGAGACCTTCGCCATCCTGAACTAAAGGCAGCTCAGCCACTGGGCATATTTCCACATGCGAAATGCTTCAGCTAAAAACAAGGAACAGCTCCCCCATCTGAAAGGCCCCACTCTCCAACTAACTTGCACCACCACTTCCAACAAACCTTTAGCCCAAAACACCATGAATCCCAAATTGCAAAGTAGCTCTAGACTTCCTGGGCCCCAAAATAGGGAGAAATTAAAGTGCTCTGCCAGACGCAAACCAGAAAGGAAAGTCTTGCATTATCATGCATTCTCCAAGACAAGCCATCTCAAACTCAAATGCTCGGCATCCTACCGGGAACCCAGTCCTGCACGACTTGCCAACCCCCCCCCCCCCCCATTTCTAAGTAAAAAAAAAAAAACACTGCAAAATCTGGGCTGTTGAGAACAATGCCCTACCATACTATTATGAGCCAACCATTCCTTCTCGAAACTCCCAAG
>NC_056738.1:51711792-51726792 GCF_019279795.1 Protopterus annectens | reverse complement strand
CTACAATCCAGTGAAAACAAATTTTGTTGAGTCATTTCCAACTACCCCCTGAGGAACACCACAGCATGACCCTCTTTAAAGCCAGATGGCTCCCTAGCTTCTACAGAGTTCAACTACTTTTACGGTTTCTTCTTCTTTTCAAACTACTTCAACTAGGTACACTCCCCACCTCTTGGTATCAAAGTCCATAATAAAACTACCTCCTAAAGCCTCCACAAACTCTCCCAATTAGCTCCCTCACTCTAGACCCCCTAAACCAAACTGCACTGTACTGACCACTCCTTCTTCATTCTTGCACCTCAACTCTGGTAATCCCATCCCTCTCACCTAAAAGAAATCTCCTCCTACCCACTTTCAAAGAACAACTCAAAAGACACTTTCATCAAAAATCTGACTGCAAGTGTTTTTCCACTGGTCACATCACCTAACTCCACTGTCATCTGCATCACTTCTTCTTCAAGCCTTTGTTCTCACTGCTGCTTACCGCCCATATTTGCTACTAAAATGAATCCACATTTGTGTTTCTCCTCTGTTAATATTATTTGCTCATTGTTTCAATTGTTTGTGGAGCTCTCTAACTACTGTGATTACTCCGTGTTTGTGAATTAGTTCTGTTTTATTTATTTATTTATTTTGTGAATTTAGTTCTGTTTTTTTTTTGTGTATTTCTTCATTCAGGCTGTGCCCACAAATGGTCTATTGGAATCAGGGTATTGCCCTGGTAAACAAACTAAAATAAATAAAACTGAAAAAAACATACAGCTCAATATGCATTTACTGCCTGGGCATAATCATTTTTACAAAAAAAAAACACATTAAGTAGCAGGTGAATGTATCTATTGTCTGGTTCTGTGTATATTTCAATGTCATTTTGAATCCAATGCACATTGGGACAAATAAACATCAGATTAAAATTGTGTTATTATTGTTCAAGAATGATGTTCAGTGTGTTTCACCATAACAGTGAAGCTCTACAGGTAAATAATATTAAAATTAGTTGAAGTATAACAATGATTTATGATTAGCCTCTTTTTTTTTAAACTATTCTCATCTAGTGACACTGATGTGCAGTTACTACAGTAAAAGTGCTTCCAGTTTGACACCGTGGCATGTGTTACTATCCATACTCCCAACCTCTTAGCACAAAAAATCTGGACAAACCCTAAAACAATGGGGGACAAAGGTCCAAAAAATGGGATAGATTTTAAATACCGTTTTTATAAACTTAAAAAAGTTGTTAGAATAACAGGTTTTGGGTTAACATGCATTTTCTGGAAGATATGAAGTATGAAACTCAAATGTATGCCATTAGTTGGTGATTTCAATCTTTGGTGATTTACCAGAAAACTACAAATTTTATGAAAAATGGACAACAAATATGAAGAAAAAATCTGAACATTTGAGAGATATGCACTATCTTCAGTGGGATTTTTTTCTTATGGAGCCCAAATTATGGGCAGGCATGATGGCTCACTGCATTCAAAACAGTCACAATGACTGAATGCTAACAATGTCTCAGTGTATGTGTCAACCCTTTATGGCCCTCAGTGGGAAGAAATTTTTTTTTCTTTGAATGTGCAATGGTATCTGTCAAACTGCGTGGATTTTCTTCACAAGTGTTATTAAGATATTTGCCAAGGCCCCAACCATATATGCTGAACTGTCTAGCTGTATCCATAGCTTCTGCTGGAAACCATCTACATGCTGGTATTTCACCTCACCAAAGCTATGTTGCCCCCAGGGAGAGGAGCATTGATCTCAACCCCTTAGAGCAAGAAATCTGGACAAAGCCATAAACAATGGGGGACAAAGGCCAAAATAGGGACAATTTTTAAATACTGGTCTTACAAACTTAGAGCATTGATACAATAACAGGTTTTGCATTAGCATGAATTTTCTGTAGAGTGAAGTCTGAAACTCAAATGTCTGTCACTATTTTCTGACTTAAGTCTTCAGTGATTTGCTAGAAAACCTCCATTTTATGACTAACAGGCAAAAAATATGAGGCAAAAATCTTTACATTCTGTAAAAATCTGTACAGTTAAGAGGTATGGAGGAGTTATACTCAATCTACCCCACCAAATTTCACTTGCCAGTGTCCTTCGCATAATGCCAACAGTAAATATGAAGGCTCTACCATTATGCTAAGAAGCTTGTTTGTGTTAATATGCATTATTTTTATAAACAGAAAAAATAATTAAAAATAAACTGTGACTTGATGTTTTTTTTTAAATGTGTTTCCTGAATACAAAAGTATAAACAAACAAGAGTGAATTATCTAAGCCAGTATTATGTTAAACCAGAAATCAAAAATTACAAATAAAGAATAATACAGATTAATAGATGCAATATCAGGGAGGGTGGCCTAATGGTTAAGGCGTTTGCCTTACAAACACAAGCTACAGGGTTTGAATCTCACAGGGGATAATGGCTAAAATTTAAATTTGCTGGCAGGGCAGTTAGCCTAACCCCACTAACCCAAAAAAGCAAAGAAATGAAAGGGAGTATAGATTAAGACAGATCAGATAGGTTAGAAAATTATTTCTGGCATATTCTGCCATTAACTGATCCACATGCTCCTTTTCATAAAGCTATACTTCAGTGTCAAAAATTCAGCAGATTTTATCTACAGATCAGTAGGATGTGGGCCCAATGGCACAGGGGCAGTGCATACAGCTGCACTACCACCACCAGTGACCTGAGTTCAGCAACATACTTGCAGTGCTGGTAGGGTCAACTGCAGACATAGGATGGAGGGTCAACAACCAGCTCTCCTATCCCAGCGTGCAGGGTACAAGGGGTAAACTGCTGCCTGTGTGACCACTGGTGGAGACCAGGAGCCTCACAGCTGACCTACTAAATAGGGGATCACAATAACATCATTACTTTATTGGACATTGGACATGGCCAGTCTGCTCAGATAGGGATCTTGACTGGCCACAATGTAGATAAAGGCTGTTGGTGCAGTACTCTTCAGTACCCCATTGGATCCCTCACTCTCTGTCTCCCTGGGAACTACAAATGAATATCAAAAAGCCGACTTCCCAAGGAGTCAAAAACACCACTTGGTAAAGGGCTGCATCCCCGACTTCCTAAGGAGTCAAAAACACCACTTGGTAAAGGGCTGCATCCAGGAGATAGCCTAGAAAGAATTCATTGGAGGATCTCAGATTGTGCAGTTGCTACAGTCAGGAGACTAACCAGATGTATAAGTGAAGCTGAGAGTGAGGGTGCTAAAACAAATCAGCAGCATGTAGCATGTAACATATGCCAACATGTACAGATATTTTATTTATTGTCAGTAATGAAACACTTTAAAAAGTTATTTGCTCAACATTGAATTCTTCTAATATAATAGAAATCTATGAAACCCTATATCTAAAACAATATAGAGTAAACTAGAAGTCTAATTCTGGGACTACAGCAAGATATGGCCTCAGGTTTTAGTTACTGAAGAAAATCTAGTCTCACAATATGACCATGAACAAATTACTGTTTGTCCAATATCTTCACATTTTTATATTATCTGTCTCATCACAAAGTCGAAAGAATACAGGCAGACAGAAGCAGAAAGGAACAAATTAACCACCAAGAAAAAGGACACATATTTGTCTAACCAGATGCAATAAATCTATTACATTTTGAAAGCCATTTCTTTCCTAATTCCACTGTCTTTCAGCACTCTATGGCAAGGATGGAAGAACATAATGATGTATCACTGCTAACCTAAGGTACTTCATGACTTCATGGGTTATCATTCTGTACAAGTAGCTATGTGTAAGCCTGGTATCACTGTCTCTCCTAGAGGGAGAACTTTTATTTCAAACAGTAAGGTTACTCCAGGCACATTGGTGGTCCATTGATTTATGTAAATTCAGTCCCAAACTGCTGAGCTATTTTCTAATCATCCTGCCAGTCAACTTATGCAACAAATAACAAGAAACAGCCATTAATGTCTGTGGTGAGCACTACTACGGATGTGTCCTTCATCTGTCCCTTATCATAGATTTCAATGACACAGTTACCCAAGAGATACAGTAATTTTGCAATGGGAATTCATATATCTTGGTATTTTATTAAGCAATAATCCATGACTGGTTAATCCTGTGATACCCATGTCCAAGAGTGGGTTATTGCTATTATACAATACTTTATTTAAGAAAGCAATCACAATTTTCTGAAATAATGCCTTTGTATAATGGTGCGTTAGTGTCCTTCCACTCTGTTCTTTTTTTACTGATGTATTGCACATACATATGGTTTGTTAGTCCACATGTTTGCACAGTACATCAATATAGTGCTAGGGAGCTGCCATGAGAGAGCATATTCATACCAGTTTGCCTCTCAGTTTATCTTTTTTTGTTTTAACTAAGGTCTGAATAGTTGAAAGGTAAGGTTAAAAAACATTGCAGTTACTTGTATTAATAGTACTGTACCTTTTAATTGGCTGGTGTTTTGTAGAATGTCATGATTTTCTTTTTGTGGGGGGAGTGGTATTTTGATGGGGAAAAAACTATTGTGAAATACTTGGCGGGGCAGAACATATCCTAATAGAAAGTCTGGCTACTCAACTATAGTTTAGCCAATTAACCTCTTTCTATTAGGATATGCTTGATTTACAATGGGCACACTGATTGGGGTGTCCAATCAGTGTGCACATTTTGGAATGCTAAAACCTTTTCATTGTATAATATTGTATAATTTATGTTTTACTACATGGCAAAATCAATCCAGGAGAAAAACAATCTGAGCAATGAAGAAAATATAATTGCAATTTTAAAAATATTTTTATGATCAGAAATTTCATTATAGCACAGCATGTACACCACTGTACCTGGTAATGCAAATGTCAAGAAACAAGCACCTTACTATAGCAATGATGTGTCTATATGAAAATCTACACAAATTGATCCCTCAATCCTGCCCACTTAAACTGTGCAAAACACTTCACTTACAGGCTAAGTTACAGAAGTACTAACATGAAAGGTGTGACGCCCATG
The DNA here is from genome assembly GCF_019279795.1 of Protopterus annectens. Taxonomy (NCBI): domain Eukaryota; kingdom Metazoa; phylum Chordata; order Ceratodontiformes; family Protopteridae; genus Protopterus; species Protopterus annectens. Next base: position 51,721,792 of record NC_056738.1, on the reverse strand, counting down.
TACTGGCCCAGCAATCAAGGAGCCTCAATCCTCACCACTAACACCAGTGAGGGGCATCCATATAGGGAAAGGATAATAAATACACACACAGTAAAGTGCAATTTCCCTTAAGAGCACACAGAAATCACAGTCAGTCTGGGGCTGGTTTCTCCTTTTCTCTCCAGGTCCCCAATAAGATTCCCCAGTGGCACAGCTATAGGGTCCAGATCTCAGCCTAGTGGGTGAGCTAAAACCTCCAGCACCCTCTCTGTCCAACCAGTGCTTTGTGTCCCTGCCCAAGTAGCTGACAATCACACACTTTGAGATAAGAGTTATATACAACCACACAGACACTCCTGGGGCAGGCTGGCACAGGTTCTCCAGCTGTGTCCCTTTTACCCAGACTATACTGTAGTACCACTTGCCACCACCCACTAATATTTATCAGCTACCAAAAGGCCCTTATGAAAGGGTGTCCAATTATACTGTGCAATATTATTATCCAAATGGTAAGTGCAACTGAACAGTCAAGACTTATTTGGAGTGGCTTGGTACAGTATCACTATATATATATATATATATATATATATATATATATATATATATATATATATATATATATATATATATATACAATGTAGTTTAGAGCTTAAATTATTTCTACACAAAACAGCCACAGTTGAAAGGTTTAAAAATATTTCATAATAAATAATAATACACAAGACAATACGTCTTACTACACAGCACTAGACAAGAGTTCAGAGATCACAGGAAAATGCTTAAAATAATAAGGTAGAATAGTTCTGACATAAACACAGGAAAACACTTAGTCTAATTGTCCTAGTTCTAAGCTATTTCTAAGAGAAAACACAGTTCTAAAATAAACTTACATAAAGAGCAAGACAGTGCTGGTGATGGATGTTCTCAAGACAAATGTTCAATGCCCTCATTCTTTTTCTCCTTAAATTGATAACAGAGTACCACTGATTCATTTCAGATTACATCATTTATTTCTGGTTCCCAGGCTAATAGAAGCTCAGAGGTTAATAGCCCTTTTGATCTTGCAGCTGGTCAGGAAGCTGGAGCAATAAAAGAAATGATATATGTAAATTCTAGCCATTAACGCTGTCCTCAAAACAATAGGCAGAATGCCTCCTCTAGACATATCGGTTCCGAGTTTTAGATGAAAACATTTCACAATGCTTGAGTTATCAGCGTTCTTACAGCAGAGTGCACTGTTGTTACATTTTTTTCCGTTCAACATCCAATACAGTCTTTTCTCATTTAAGAGAACAAGCCGGTGGCTTCGATTAATATTTACAAATGACAGAATTATCTACAAAATTCTATTTGGCTAGGCTGGCAGCCTTCACCTATCTTCACAAAAGGTGTCAGTGAAGTGATGTTACATACTTGCAGAATGAAAGAATAAAAGAGATAAAAAAAATGCAACCCCTATGGGACTTGAACTTTCAACTGTCTCTACTTATATGTGCAAAACACTTAATTTACAGGCTGAACTACAGTAATCATACTAAAGTGGTCATCTTTATTCTATGTTATATGTGCACACTGCTGTGCAATGATAACTCATTTGCATGCCCAACATGTATGATAGTAGAAATATCTTCAAGGTACACCACCACGAGCTTGCACTGTACCAACAGTGATAAAAACTCTCTTTATTTGAAGAAAAGCAATAAAAGTGTTAAAAACACACAAAATTCTCAGCTGGGAATTTCATGCGTTTTTAACACTTTTATTGTTTTTTTTTTTTTCGAATAAAAAGCGTTTTTATTGCTGTTGACACAGTGCAAGCTCGTGGTGGTGTACCTTGAAGATTTTTCTACTTTGTTGTACTGCTTTGGGACACCTTTGGCAGTTTTGGTCGATTGATTTTGTTGTAACATGCATGATAGTGGCAGGACTTAGTAGTTACTCTACAGAAAGCAGTTCCCGTCCTTGTTGGTGGTATATGGACATTGATTGAGCTCTTCAGAATATGTCACACACAATGATCACAAAAGATAAGTGATTTAGAGGCCCTACATGGGCATGTGTGAGGTGTGTTTATCTATTTTTTGACCAGGTTAAAGGTTGAAAAATGGGAGAATAAGAAAGACATGAAAAATGGGAAACAAGCATAGGGTGGAACAGAAGGTGAGCAACTAGGGAAAGAGCAGAATGGAGGTGGGGAAAGTGGAGTACTTTTTTGTGGGACAGCTCCCCATTTTTCAAGCATAAAGAGAAGGAAAGAGGAAAGTTGAGGAAGGAATGAGCATAAGCGGAATGAAAGTTTGATGGATTAGGGAGCAGGGGAACACAGAAACAACTGATAAAGGCTGTGGGAACATAATGAGGGAGGCACATCAGGCAAACCTAGAGAATACAATGGTGAGGGAGGACTGCACAACCAACAGGGGAGAACATGCACACAAAAGGTAGGGGAACACCAGATTGGGGGAATAGGATGGGGTGTTCACAGCTGCAGTCTCTGCCTGTTAAGGCCCAGTGGGAGATTATTCACCAGCCTAGGCAGTGTCAATACTGGGTCCTATCTCAGATAGTGGAGACAGTACTGGACAGTGATGAGACTCAACAAATCACTAGAGGAGGTACTTTATCTGACCAATTTGGGTCTCCAACTTCCTGTCAGTAATCCCTCCCATAATGTCTTCCAGTTGCCATTGGGTGATAAAAGTGTCACCTCTACTGGCACTGCTACCAGCAGTTACAACTGTACCAGTATCTGGTGTAGGGCTACCTAAAGCAGGTGGTTTAGGCTGGGTAAAAGGTGTGGGAGACTTTGGCAGGCTGAGACCCAGATGTGCTGGGTGCTTGTGGTGGTGACACCGCTGCTGCTGCCAACTGTAGGGAGACACCAGGTCTTGTCAGAGGAATGGGTGCAGGCCATTATGATGGTGCTGTATATAATAGTAATTTAAATGAAGAGAAACAATAAACAAAATAAATGTATGTTACACAAAAGATATTGATAAAACAGGTGGGGAGAGAGAAGTACAAATACAATGAAAACTGTAACGAATATATATACATATATATATATATATATATATATATATATATATATATATATACACATATGAATCAAGGACTTTTGCTTGAAAGATCAGAAGCCCAAACCCACCGAACACACTTTAACGAAAGCACTTTCATCGAAAAAGTGCGTTCGTTAAACTATGTTAAAAAAAAAAAAAATCTACTTGAATGCAGGGGGGCAAGCCCCCCCCGTACCCCACGATGAGGGGGGCAGGCCCCCCCACACCCCCACTTGAATATTCTCACTCTGAGGTCACACTGCAGTGGGGAAAAGGGAATTTTCTCTTACCGCACTATAGTACGACCGGAACAACAAGCATACTTACTTGCTTCGGTGAACAGCACTTTCCCACAAGTATGCTCACCAAATTGGGATTTGGTGAAAGATGCAGTCGAGCATCTGTACAGATCCTATATATATATATATATATATATATATATATATATATATATATATATATATATATATAGGTCTACTACACATGATCGAGATTGCAGAAAGCCGAAACCCATATGGCCGAGACAAATTTCGAACATGTAAAAACAAAATAAATACACAACATTAACTGACTGTCTAAGTGTTAGCAGGGCCCCTGAACCCCCACATCCCCCGTAACTTTAACTTTAATATACCAACTCTGAGATCGCACTACAGTGAGGAAATGGAAATATTTCCATTCCGCACTGCATGGAGATGTCCATTACACATGGTCGGGATTCCAAAAGTCGTACATATGGTCTCGGCCATATGGGTTTCGACTGTGGCATTTCGACCATGTGTTGTAGGGGACCTATATATATATATATATATATATATATATATATATATATATATATATACACACACACGACACACACACTTTGATTATGATAGTCTTAAAATTAGTATACTGGAAGGATCAAGAAGCACTTTTCAATGTAACAAAGCTATTAACAAACACAACTACTGGGGACCTTAATCAAGAGCCATCATCACCTTTGTAATGACAGATAAAGGATTATTGTAATGAGGTATTTGAGCAAACCAACAGTTGTGTCTAGTCCAAGATGCAGCAATGATGTCTGAGACAAATGTACAACATATAGCTGCTCAGAAATGGCATTTCACTTGCAGATTGTAAATAAAGGAAACAACTTTATTAACAGGGACGTTCACCCACCCAAAAATGTTGATTATACATACATATTTTCCTTGTCTCATGTTATAGTTATTATGAGACAGAAAATAAGCTGAAACATTTCATGATAAAACATCATATAGGAGAATAGCCGTAACATCCTGAGCCACTTGTCTACACATAAGAAAATTCATGCACAACCACAAAAATAACATTCAACACTCATACTCCTTCGTTTGGCAATAATCACAGAACAGGCAATGGTGTATGAATGATGTACTGTTCGGGAAGGAATGCCCACTACTGTTTATATTAAAAACAAAACAGTCTGAAGCAAGCATTCACACTCTGCTGCTCTCTTAGGCACTCCAGAAGCCTCCTTTACAGCTCACTTCAATTTTGTCAGGGACTATGGAGATAAAAAGAGCACTGTGTAATAGTTGTGGATGGCATGCAATTCCATTTTAAATACGTAGCTGCTATAGCTTCTACCTACAGTACCTGGGTGGTGCCTGCTCTTTTACTTCATCCTCCCATCGGCCAACGAGGTCAGGATTGCGGTGCTTAATGTCAATGTAATGGTGAGCTCTGTCCCCGCATGTGTGGGATACCATTTGCATATGTGACAACCTGGGTTAAACTATTCCTGACTTCACTTTTAAGTGAGGCCATTTATAGCCTTCCTGCATGAGCCTCTGGCTGTAATCCTTATTGTGGAAGTAGAGAAGTGTTTCTGACTCATTCTCACATCACCTCTGTACTCTAAAAGGAGCACTACCTTGTCCTTCTCCAGTCATGATGTCTCACCTTGAAGAATCTCAGTGAAAAATGTCAGAGTATTTGTGTCCAAATCAGGTTTCACTTATCCCATCTACTGAGCAACAACAGTCACTGATAGGCTCCTTATTTGTGCAACTGATATCAAACTCTGAAAATATAGGTACTGCATTATTATAGTCCACAATGGCACTTTAAGGTGTGACAAATGGCAGTCCTCCATCTCTGTGCACGCTGTTAAGTAACTGGACATATCTGTGAATCCATGTATGTGCTCATATGTGAAATTACAGTTTCTCTCCTAAAGGTATGGCGTGGGCTACACAAGCAAAGTGTTGCATGCAGGGACCCAGGAGTGTGCATGACATTGACAAGTCCTGAGCACAATGGGTAGAGGTGTGCGCCTGAAAACTGAACAACTCAGAAACAATAATGAATTTAAACCTGATTAGCATAATCATTGTGCCCAGCCAGGTGAATCTGCATGGACACTAGAAGACATTATTTTCTCCAATCATTTTGTTACCTAAAACTAATATAAACACAAAGGCAGGCAGACAGCCTCATCATACTACATAAGAAATCTGCAGAGACCTGCAAAAGGTGAATGTCAAAACAAAACAATGCTTCAAAATATTTCTGCTTGTACAAGGTAAGAGCTACTTTTTACAAGTCAATTCATTTGTAGTACATCTGCTTTTAACTGCTATTCAACCTACTGATAAGATTTATGTTTATCAGTACTTCTAAGTTTGTTGGGAAAGGTGTGCTGAGGTGGGGGTTACAAGGCTACAGCAATTGCTAGGCTGAAGGACTGCTAAGCTTTGTTGAAACATACCCATTCGCACATACTTAGAAAATGCACTGTATGACTCAGTAGCAAAACTATTTGTAACAGTAAGAGGAACAGTCAAGTCTCCATGGTCATTTGCAATGGTATGTGATTGTTTTGTAGAGAACATGTTCTCTAGAAACCAAGCTGCCTGACATTACTTAAAGATAATGGCAACATACATGTAACTGTCAGGTACAACAGCAGTTTGCTATATGGCCAAGGAGGATACTGAGGGTGTTAGGATTTGTAAGGGCCATGCAGGAACCAGGCTGCTAATTCCACTGTTTTCTATACCAACAAAGCAATGCCTAAAACCAGACCAAGCACAAACCACTACTGCATCTTCTGTGACATCATTCATGTAAACCAATGTTCTCAGATGAAGAGAGTGAGGTGCTACACCAGGCCCTCTGTCTCTACGGACTATGACTCTTTGGCCTGCATGCAGCTAAGCAGCCATCATCCTTGCAGTGATGAGGGCAGTTGAGTTACATGAGGACATGATATAATTGGCACTAATACTTGGCATGACTTTGCAATTACCTATCTAGTCTCTGAGGTTGATTTTTTTTTTTTTTTCCTTTTTCAAAACAGGTTTATTGTTTTAACATATAAGAGAAATATCATAACAATTTTATACAAGTAATTAAAAATAGGTATTATTATAATATTCAACAAAACAACTAAAGTATTTACAAAGACATCCACTACAATCAGATCAATCAATTAAACTAAAATACCATGCAATTGAAATTAAAATTTTTTTAACAAATTTTGTAAATTATCCCATACAATAAAATAAGATGTTTTTCTATTTGTTCTAGTCCTAATTGTGTTTATTTCCATATGGCACACTATATTCATAACATTTTTAAATTCATTGAACGTAGGAGGTGTATCTGAAATCCAATTTCTAGTTATTATTTTCCTAGCCACTGCTAGAATAGACCATAACAAGGGAAGCTTAACCTTTTTAACACTTTGAGGTACAGGTGTGTTGAATAATATAAGAGATTTAGAAATAATGAAATTATCTGTAAAGAGAGCCTGCAAAAATTCATTAATTGACTTCCAGTATTCTTTCAATTTTATACAGTCATAAAACATATGAGCCCAGTCAGCATTAATTTCTACATTACATCTCTTACATAGATTATCTTTATTATTTATTTTATTCATCATCAAAGGTGTATAAAAGATCTATGTAAAAATTTCCATGTATAAAGTCTCCAGACAATGGAAGACGTAGTTCTATAAGCAGATTCCAATATATATTGTTTATCTTATTGATTTGGTGGGTCCCCATTAATAGAAGTGAAATAATTCCAGTATGAATCTACACTGTAAAAGTTTCTTGTCTGATAACTTTATGTATGTATGAAAGTTTACCTTTATCAGAAACTTTATGTTGTAAATTTAATATCAAGTAATCAATCAGTGTTGGAATAGATTCTTTAACAGTTATAGACATTAAATCTATTTTATTAATGAGATGTTGTCTAAAGGTCTGAACCTCTAACCAGCAAGTTTCTCTTAGATCAAATTCTTGTTTTAAGAAATCTAGATTTTTAACTTTATTATCAGATATCAACTGATACCAGTACTTTAGATCATTATCTATAGCTAAATGAGTTCCTGCAGAAGTAGATGACAAAAGCATACCCTGAGTATACATTATAGGAAATACAATAAAATTCCATTCCCTATACTTAGGGTGCATGAATATAAAGTTACAATAACTAATAATAATATTTAATGGGTAACAAACCATATGTTTAGGTGTAATAGGTGAAGTACAAAATTCCTTTAGTAACCATAACATGGAGTTATTTACAATCATATTTTTATGTGTTAAGGAGATTTTCATGAAGTGTATACTAATTAGCTCCCAATAATCTTTCCATTTTGTGACATATGACTGATCTATTAATAAAGTAATAACTTTTACAATAGAAGAGATAGTATATAAATTAAAGTCTGGAAAAGAAATACCCCTTGAGACCAGCTATTAGTATGTTTCTTTAATGCAATCCTAGGTCTATTAGGTGCCCATAAGAAATTTAACATTAGTGTGTTCAGTTTCTTGATAATTATTTTTGTAGGTGGAAGTATTATTGATTGTATTAAGTATAAAATCTTGGGGAATATTATCATTTTAATAATTGTAAGTCTCTCCTCCATAGTAAAAACATATTATTCCAGGTATTAAAAAGATTTTGTATATTAAGAAAACAGGTATTATAATTATTATATATAATAGATTTAATATCTTTAGATAGTATTATACCTAAATAAGTTATCTGATCTGAATTGGGTACATATTTAATAAAATCACTAATGAGAATATTTTTTCGTGTATATATAGGTAGTATTTTAGTTTTTTCTTCATTGAATATTAAACCAGAAATACTTTTAAAATTCATCATGTTATCAAATAGAGACTGTATAGAAGAATGAGATCCTGCTGATGTAATTAGAACATCATCTGCAAAAAGTTGAATTTTGGATGTTGTATTTTCATCTATTTCAAAACCCTCTATGTCAGTACTGTTTCTGATCAAATTAGCCCAAGGCTCCATTACTAAAGTGAATAATAGTGGAGAAAGTGGACATCCTTGTTTTGTACCTTTAAGAATGGGTATTTTTGTGAAACATATGTTCCTACCTTAATATAAGCCAACGTTCCTTTGTATAAATGTTCAATTAGATTTACAAATGCATCCGAGAAGTTTGTGCACTTCATTAAGGTAAACAGATAGTCCCAACTTACTGAATCAAATGCTGAACTTATATCAAGACTAATAAGTGTTAAATCTTTCTTTTTCCTATTTGCAAAATCTATTAATGTTAAAGTTCTTCTTATATTATCAAAAGTATTTCTATTTACAATGAAGCCTGTCTGATCTATATCTATAATGCCGGGAATGATTGTCTTCAATCTATCAGCAAAGATATTCATAAACATTTTATAATCAACATTAAGTAATGAGATGGGCCGATATGAAGAACATCTAGTTGGATCTTTATTAGGTTTTAAAATTGGCGAAATAAATGTATATTGCCAAGATGGGGGGGGTTATTAACTCAGTTTGGGCCAAAATAAAAACCTTATGTATTAATGAATATGTATTTTTAGAAAGGATTTTATATATCTCTGGTATAATACCATCATTACCCGGTGCTTTGTTTGATTTAAGCTTATTTATTTGTGTAATAACTTCTGTATATGAAATACTCTTGTCCAATAGTTTAATCTGTTGTTTATTAAGCTTTTTATTCATATTTGTGGTTATAAACTCGTTTATTTTATCTTTAGGTTCCATGTTAATATCATTATGGTTAATTTTGTGAAAGTGATTTCTAAATTCATCTAGTATTTCTGGTATACTAGAAACATTTTTCTTTTTCCTTAGAGAAAAGATTTCTTAGATATGGTTTTGTTTATTCAACCTTTTTGTTTTATTTTTAAGTCTATGTAAGTATTTGGGGCTTATTGAATAAGACAAAAACTTGTATTTCTCTAAAGTTATTTTAACTTTATGAGTTAAAATTTCTTTGTATTTCTCATTTAGTTTGTTTATTTCTTCAATAACTTTCTTGTCCATAATATTTTCTTTATTATTATGTTTATAAGAGTCTAATTTACTTTGAATATCTAACAATTCCTTATCCCAAGATTTCCTTTTATTATTATACCATCTGATACTTTGTCCATATAGATATGATTTTAAGGCATCCCAAACATAGACAATGGAGACTTCAGGAGTATTATTTATGTCTATAAAATGTTTTACTTCTGAAAGTATATATTCTTTATAGTCTTTTAGTTGAGTTAAGTATGCTGGTATCCTTTTGATCTGAACATTATGAGTATTTTTATCATGAATTCAAAAACAATTGAATTATGATCAGATATAGGACATGAAATGATTTTGGAATTAATTAAATCTGTTACCATCTGGTTAGAAATAAAGACCCTATCTATTTTTGAATAAGTTTTGTATCTGTTAGAAAAAAAGGTGTATGGTAATGATTTTGAATCTATCTGATTATTAATATAATTCAAATGATAAGAATTAGCAAAATCCTTTAAATGTTTTGCATTAGATGTAATTCTTCTCTTTCCTATAGTGGTAGTATCACTTTCATGTAATATACAATTAAAGTCACCAGCTAAAATAATATCTCCTATAGAGAATGATATGATCTTATCGAGATGATGTTTCACTGT
>NC_056738.1:51674292-51706792 GCF_019279795.1 Protopterus annectens | reverse complement strand
TCAGCACCCTGTAGGATACAGAATACATTGACCGGGCTTTCAGTCTTTCTATGCAAAAGGGAGCATTATACTCTGTTACTGGTCAGATGATGGTTGAGTACAGAGGAGTTATAATATCCTTGATCTTGAATGTAATGCCCTTACTTATGAGATGCACAATGTAGAAGGCTTTCCTTACCACTGTGGATACATGGTGATCGAAGTTTAGATTGATATCAACAAGTGTTCTGTCAATATTGTACTTTGCAGGGACTTCCTCTTTGCCAAAGGGGATAATAATGCACTTTTTTGCATTTAGTATTAGTCCATGACTTTGGTCTGTGTTAACCTCTTTTGTAATATGTTAACATTGTTTGGGGACTAAATGCTTGCACCCAGTTTGCAATCATCAGCAAACTTGGCAATCCACAGGCCATCTACTTTCATCTAGACTTCCGATAAATAGATTCCAAACAGTAGAGGGCCCAGCAATGATCCTTGTGGTACAGCACTGATAACAGCTGTACTGGCAGAGGTGGAGTCACCAACTTTGACAGTATGTGTTCTGTCGGTGAGCCAGTTGGATACTCATCTAGTGACGTAAGGGTTAATCCCCAGCTGCAAGAGTTTCTCAATGATACCTGAGTGGGGGATTGTGTCAAAAGCCTTGGCTAAGTCAGGATAGGCAGTATGTACAGTTTTGCCTTCATCCAGGGCTTTGGTGACATTCTCGAAGAAGTCCACCAGGATCAATAAGCATAATCTACCCTTAATGAAGCCAAACTGGGTCAGGTCAAGGATTTGAAGGTCACCTATGTCCTTGTTAATAAGGTCCATGATGATTCTTTCCATGGCCTTGCAGATAAGGCCAGTTAGGCTTATGGGTCTATAGTTCCCAAGGTCAGTTGATGGAACCCCTTTGTGCAAGGGGATTACTGTTGCTCTTCTCCACTCTGCTGAAACAAAGTCAGTGCTCAGGCTGAGGTTAGAGTGCCAAGTGGTTCCTCTCATCTACTTCTCAGAACATATTTAACATTTTCAAAGTAAACTAGATAAATCACTTTATCTTAACTTATTTTTGTAATTGGCCTTCTGAAGATTTTCCTTAAATAAATACATGGTCTGCATATTAGCTAGCAGGTACAGATTCTGTACCTTGTGATGATTGTTCAATGCATGCACCATGGGTACACTTACACGTGCAGCCACAGGCAATACTGCAATGCAAGGTACCAGTGATAGTACCGGCTAACATCTGCAAGAAGGTTGTCATGGAAGCAATGTGTCCCACCATGAAGTCCACAAAACCAGTTATAGCATTGTTCCTAGACTTCACTGTCTTTTGAAGACCAAGCAGAATACCAGTCGTCTCCATTTCAGAGTGGGTAGCTGCAGATTGCACCCCAATTACAGCTCTCACATCTGTTGGTTGAGGCTGTTAGTCACCTGCAATACAGATGCTGAATGTGATTGTCGGTAATGCCATGGCACACCACAGGCTAACATGCAGAGGGGTTTATGCACATTAGATGCAGTGTGGTCATCTGCCCCTGCTGGCACTGGCACACCACCAGCTGACACTGCAGTGGATATATGTACATTAGATGCAGTGTACTCATCTGCCCCTGCTGTCACACCACTAATGCTAACAGTGACATCAGTCAAAGTAGAGGTGCCCCCAGACTTGGTAAACAGTACACAGACCTGTAGAGTTCACAGGGTTGGTATGGGGAAGCTACAGTGTTGTCCCAGACAATGGGTGCAGGTGCACACAGCAGAGAGACAGCCAGTCTCAATGTGTCCTGAGACTGTGAGTTAATTTGAATGTTGGCTTCATTGTCATTTCCTGGCAAGAGATTAGCCTAAGCCTGTTGTTCTGGCCCATCCTGTACATGTATCCTACTAGCAGTGCTGTGTCATGCAGTACAAATACATAACATGTCTGTGTGATACTGCACACCCACAACCCCTCATGCCCACTGGTGTGAAAGCTAAGGACAGCTGTATTAATTCAGCCAAATATGAAACTCCTGCCTGTGATGGCAGTGCACTTAGTCTGTATGCCTGATGTACAGCCACCATGGTGTTGGCACACTCACAGTTGCAGTATGGCTACTCACTGGTTTGGACTCCATGAGAGATACATGGCATCTGGTTGCTCCCAGAACTTGTGTTAGTACATTTTAGTATGATGCCTGTCCCCTCATTTTCACCATGATGAGTTGCCAGGAATGATTTGTCCTAAGTGAGTGTTGAGCTTCATGGAAGACCACCACCTGTCAACATCCTTTCTGCCACTGTGCTGCATGCCTGCTGTCAGGCCTGTCATATTATGTTGTTTACACACTTCTGACACAGATTTGTGATGCATTTCTTCCCACCCATGGTACTGACATCATGCACCACAGTTTTCCACAGACAGTCACAGAGAGTCTTGTGAGCAACCCCTCTTCAGAACAGCCACCACCCATGTGTCTATAGTGCCTATGGCAAGATCTCACATTTTGCAGGGCTGATCTTTGTTCAACTTCTGTCATCCGCCACCTTTTGAGGGCATGTGTACACCTAGAAGAACAGGGCAACATAGATAGGAAAGGCATGCCTTGGGGCATAGAGGTAGCAGTGTCAAAGCGACAGCTGGCTGGCACACTTGGACATTACTGGGTTACTGCAAAATAGGTGTACTGTGTGAGCACCCAGGGAATGATGGGCTGCATTCTGGCATGTAAAGTTCTAAATGGGATTGTGTAGTAATCTGATAGGGTTATGTATTGCACATGGATCCAGTGCATGCTGTGTTGTATGCTTGTAACTTTGAAGGTGTTCATGTTGATGCACATGCACATGGACAGCATGGGAGGCTGGGGTGTGATGGCAGGAGAAATATTTGTGGTTGTCCCCTGTAGCCATGACTGTGTCAGTGAAATTGGTATGTAGGTTGGAAGGTAGATCACTCCACAGATATGTACTGTATGAGTGTTTTCAAAAAGGCAAGCCACCATACAGTTGTATGCAAGTATCTTCGGCAGACCTGCACATTCGGAACTCGTACTGATGGCAGGTCTGCATTATGTTTAACAGCGCCTACTCCATCACACATATATATGTAGGATGCTGTGGTGTAGTAACACAGCCTTGGGCTGCCTGAATGGAAGGAGGTGGGGTCAAATGAGGTACAGCTGTAGAAAACTGTTGTAGCGTTAGTATTCCTGTTCACTATTGTTAACCTAACATCCTAAATTTTACACGAGGCATTTAACAGGGAGATACTGCTAAAATATCTATTACCACATTAATGTAGACTATTGTGTTCCTCCTGTTGGTATTGCCAAAAAACTATTGCTTTTGTGCTTGCAGAAAGTGATTCAAGCTGCTGAAATGAGGCTGCTGCATTGATTTGGAGTTCAAAATAGCAGATTGTCTGTGAAAGTCACTAATAAGAAGTACTGGTTTGCATCTAGTACATGTAGAGACTAGATTACACTTTTCTTTATGAATTGGTATGCTTTACAGAATCACACCAGTGACATGAGACAGAGCCGTAACTAAGGTAGAGAGAAGGGGGGGGTGACTGCACCAGGTGAAAGCTTAGAGGGAGCTTGATCATGAGTTGCCGAACATAACTGACATTCATTTCAGAAGCTGCAGTGATATTGTGGCTTCTTAAGGGAATGCATTCAGTAGGTTAAAATGTTAGTAACCATATGCATAAGATGTTTATTTGGTGTGTTAGAGTTCAAAGTTCATTTTTTTTCTTTAGTCCTCAACTTCTCAACTTTTAGTTGAGGAGGGCATATAGGTTCATAGGTTCATATGTGTGTACTAGGCTAATGGCCCTGGAGCCTTTACAAGCCTAGCCCACAGGATTACCCTGGCATTGTGCCACCTGACCTTAGCTCCCAGTGCCTCTGTCGAGTAGAGCAACTGAAGTGATCCCGGGGTGAATTTTCTATTTCCCATCCACTCATCAAGATTTCTCTTGAAGAGGGCCAGTGAGGTGCTCTGCTTGACATGTATGGAAAGTCTATTCCATAGCATGGGCAGACTCTGGGTTATGAACCTGTCCCTCCAGCATGTTCTGTTGATTGTTGTAATGAGGTTGAGGTCTCTGGAACGTGTGGTGCAGATGGAGTGGGATTTCTTTAGATGTAGCATTTCTAACAGAGCTGAGGCAGACATGGCTCTGTAAGTCAAGCAGAGATAGCCTCTAAGTAGGGTATATGAGACAGAGAATAGTTGGAGTGTTTTGAGTCTGTCCATATAGGACAAGTGTTTAAGGCCTAGGATCCTCTTTGTGAGGTACTTTTGTGGCCTCTCCAGTTGCTGCAGGTGTCTAGTGAGGTACATGCCAAATGAGGCATTGTACTCGATGATTGGCCTAATGAGGAAAGAGTAGAGGGAGACAATGACCTCTTTCTTCCTGGATGCAAAACCCTTAGTAATGAGATGTGCCACATAGAAGAACTTTCTGACCACAGTGGCAATGTGGTGGTCAAAAGAGAGGTTGCTGTCAACCTGTGTTCCCAGATCTCTTTTAACTCCTTCTGTGTTCAGTGGACTACCATCGGTGTGGTAATTCAAGGTAACCGGGTTTTTCCCAAGGGGGATGATGACGCAATTTTTGGCATTGAGCTTAAGGACATGGTTCTAACACCAGTCGTTGGTCTCAGTGAGGCCTTTCTGTAGGATGTCAACATCACTGGGAGAGTTAATAATAGCTCCCAGCTTGCAATCGTCTGCGAACTTTGTCAGCCAGAGTCCCTTCGTGTTGACCTGGACTTCAGAGAAGTAGATACCAAACAAGAGAGGACCCCGGACCAAACCCTGAGGGACTCCACTCATGACTGGTCTGCAGTCTGACTTGGATTCAGCTACTTTCACACTGTGGGCTCTATCTGTGAGCCAGTTTGCAACCCACCTAGTGATATAGGGGTTGATGTCTAGCTTAGTGAGTTTTTCTATGATTCCTGAGAGGGGAATGGTATCAAAGGCCTTGGGCATATCAAGGTAGGCTGTATGAACCACCTTGCCTTCATCCACAGCTCGGGTGACTGACTCAAAGTTGTTGACCAAGTTCAGCAGGCATGATCTACCCTTCACAAAACCAAACTGTGTGGGATCTAGAGTTTAGAGATTCCCTATATCTTTGTTTATTAGGTCCATGATGATGCATTCCATAGCTTTGCATATCAGACTCATCAGGCTAATGGTGCAATAGTTCCCGGGGTCTTTAGTCGCTCCTCCTCTGTGTGCAGTGTGCCATTTGGTAGGACAAAGCCTGAGGTGAGGCTGTGATTAAACAGGGCGCACAGGTGAGGTGCCATTTCACTCTGTAGTTCATGTAGAACACAGCCAGGGATATTGTCGGGTCCCATAGAAGCTGTATTCTTGGCCTTGGACAGTGCTGTTTTAACCTGTGCAGCAGTAATACTGGGTGCCTGGCAATCTGCTGGTATTGTGATTGGTCCTTTGGGGGGGGGGTAAAGTTGGCACTGAATCTGTCGGTCAGTATATTGGCAATATCTGTTGGCTCGGTATAGGCGGTACCATTGTGCAGTAGCTCAGAGCAAATCTGGTATTGCCATGGAGATTCTTTACATAAATATAGAAGGCCTTGTGGTCGTCTTTACTATCAGCTGCAATTCTGTTTTCATAGGTAGCTTTAGAGGATTTGATGAGGGATCTCAACTTTTTGTTGAGGCTGATAAGGGAGTTTTTCCAGTCTAGGGACTTTACCTTATTCCACATCAGTTTCCTCCTTCTGTTGTAGAATTTGTTTATGGCAGGGGACCACCAGATTGGCTTCCTTTTTTTGGAGGAGAGCATCTTAGTTCTATTGGGTATGGTGAGATCCATGCATTTGTGTACGTGTTCATACAGTGCATTGGTGTACGATTCAATGGTCATGCAACTATTCTCCATTTGCATGGGTACCGTGAAGTTAGCCACCTGTGATTTTAGAAGCCCAAAGTTAGGTTTGGAGAAGTTTTTCATGGTGGTTACCTTTGCAAGGGTGGGGGTGTGGGAGGGATGTGGATTTCCAAGGTGATTAGTTTGAGGTCGGATCTAACTAGGGAGGAGTTGACTATTGGTGTGGAGCAACGGTTGCCCATGTTAGTAATGTATGTCTGGGGACAGCTCTGACATGAGGCATAGATACATTCTGCTGCCAATCACCTGCTTACCATGCATAGCTGCTCATTCATAGAAGCTGCTTGTGTATGTGTGTTACAGCTCTATGAGGTGTAAGGGTACGCTGCGCATGATTCATAGTGTACACTGTGATTCTCACTATTATTTTGTTGTACATTTGCACCTGTGGTACCAATGCTACTGCTTCATGGAGATCACAGCCTGCTAGTCAAAGGAGCGAAAAATGATGCTCTATCTCCTGCACAGCCACCTCACAGATAGGCTACTGGAACCAAATTTAGATCCTTCAGAAAAGTGACTACCTGGTATAACATGGCAACTCTGCTGTTCAGGGCAATCAGCATTCCACATGCTAGTACACCGTTTACGCTGACCTATGTTCCATTTATCCTAGAAATCTCCAAATGTGGGAAACAGAGGTTAGGCAAGGATACCCCGAATGTCATAACTATTATTTACTATGCCTGTAGTGCAGAATACTGCATTTAGTACATACTGTTCTGTGTCTAGCTGGTGTGGTCCTGATTTTCTGTTTTTATTTAATTTGACAGTTTCCAGGGTATTCCAGGGTGGCTGCTGTGGATGATTGCATGCTTATGTACTATTTCTGGCAGCTGTTGTGTTGTAGCATTGGGTTGTTTTGTGGAAAACTGTACAGAGGTGTAACCCTGGGACATAGTGAGTACCATGTCATGCTTCTGCATCAGAGCATATGGATATGTTTAACAAAGCTGTGTCCCTGTTTCTCTCTGCTGCTCTGTAAATAACCAAGGATGTGCTGATTTGTCTCCTGCAAAGTCTGAACCCAGTGATTTGTTGCTTCTTTACACATGCACATGCTTCTAGAGTTATGTGTTGAGCTGTGGGAAACATTTCAGACTTTTGCTTGCTTGCACATCTGTTTGGAGCTGTATTGCCTGCACTCTGATTTGTGTTTCATTATACCCAGAGCCATAGAGGCCTCATTTGGCTCCTGGAGCTACTTCCTGATCTGGCAACTCTCAACTTTAGATTGAAGAGCAAAAAAAAAAAAGTCCATTTTCTAATCTGACACTTCTCCCTTTTCTCCTTGAGAGGAGCACCAGGCCCCCACACTCTATGTCACAGCCCAAAAAACAGAGTTCCATTGACCAATATACTCCGTACTCTTCTAAGGAGGAGTGCGAGGTCCTTAAAATACTCACACTACGTGAGAGCAAAATAACAACCGGTCTTTCTCCAATCTGGTATTCCTTTGATCCTAAGGAGGGGAACAAGGATGTAACACCTTCCCACTCTGCTGCCCAGCCTCATGTTTATGTGAGGAGCAAAAAAAAAAAAAATGGATCTGCCAATCACACCTCCTGACACTACTTTGCCCACCATAGCTACACATCTGATTACACCCACATGTTGTTCCTTTGTCTTTCAATAGAGGTAACATTGATTACAGACACAGCAGGGTTAGTAACATCTATGTCCACTTCTGGCTTATATCTGCTCTGTCACTTCTGGGTCCTCATCATGAATGTCATGTTTCCTAAATTTCCCTTCTGCAGGTTATCATGGTCCACCAGAACTGCAGGCACATCAGCCATCAGCCACAGCCTGTCTTCCCCCAGGCTAAGGCTTTGACCGAGGCTAATGAGCACAGTTTGAGTGTCTCATCTGTGGAGGGTTTTAGCCTTTCCAAGGCAGGTAGCCTTTCTTAGTCTCTAGCCTTGGCTACATTCAAGCTGGAGCATGTAGTGGAGGCTGCAGACGACCAGGTGATGACCCACTGGGTTACCACATTTCAACTTCTCTTGGAACAAGTAGCAGACTTGATGGCTGGCCAATGCCATTAGACTACCAGGTGTTGGTGGAGCCCTTGCCACTGACAACCTGGACCTAGAGCCACCGCCTACTGCATCCCAGTAAAGTTCCTTGGGCCATTTAGTAGCTGGAAGGCTGCCTATACCCCAACCAATGTCCAGCCATTTCTGTGCTGTTTATTTGCCTGTGTATGTGGCTCCCTTTTCTCTGCCCCTTGTGTACCCATAACACTTAAAAAGACTAACCGTAAAAAATACATTGGTTAAACATTAATACCCATTTTTTAATAAAAGCTGAAGTTCATCTGCACTGATGTTAGTAACTTTCCCTCCCCCCACCTAGGAGATGGGGTTAGGCCATTCCACTGTTCTTATAGACAGATGCCAGCGAGGATACAAGCAACCCTCATGGCTGCCTGAATGACAGCCCTTCCAGATGTCTCTCTCCTCCGTGGTTCTGAGGGTGCCTCTTTGTAGAGGAGTAAATGGGCACACAGCCATCTGAAGGGAGGCTTGGTGGTCAGCAGACACAGGGAAAAATTAACCTAAAAAAACTTTCTTGTAAATCTCAAGTGGAAAAGGAAACAGAAAAACTGTAAGAAGAACTAGAAGTCTGTGCTTCTAGTGTTTTTGGTCATCAAAACAATGACAATAATTTTCTCCAGTTTGTTCTGTGCTGCTGTTATTATGGATTGTGGCAATGTGTGTCCTGCTCTGCCCCACCCCCAGGATGGACATACCCTTCATCCTGTTCCAGTGCCATGGAACAACTAAGACTAACATACTTGTCAACTATACAGATTTTTGCTTTATATTTTTATGGTATATTTTCTCATAAACCTGTGATTTTCTGACAAATCGTTGGCAAATCATTAAAGGCTGAAGTCAGACAACAATGACAAACATTTGAGTTTCAGACTGCATACCCTTTCGAAAATGTATGCTAATGCAAAACTTGTTATTTTATCAACTTTCTAAGTTTGTAAGAGCACTTTTAAAAAAAAGTGTTCCTATTTTTGGACCTTTGTCCCCTCATTATCTGTGGTTTTGTCCAGATTTCTTGCTCTAAGAGGTTGAGAGGTATGCTAATCAAACATAGGTCACCAGGGCCATAGCCAGGGATTTGTCCTTCTATGCCACAACAGCTGGAGTGATTTACAAAAAAAGTCACATCACTTACAGAACAGCACTACTGCTACTGCTACTGCTACTAGAAGCTATGTCAGTGGGCAAAATGAAATACCTTCAGAATCAAGAAGACATCTGCACATAAATAAAATCCTGAACTGCAAGGGTCAAGTTTTTGAAAAGACAAACAGCTTCAGTTCAGCCTGTCCAGCTAGTCAGAGTACCCTGCTCCACTGTGAAATATGCAAACAGCAAAACTAGGCCATCTTTCAGAAAATAAATTAGTACATGCTTACATTTTGTACCACAAAAGCTGTAAATCTGCAGTATATCTTTTGCTCCATTTCTCAGCTAGAGCATCTTCTGTGTGGAGACATGCGTGAATGGGCATACCTTCGTTGAAGGTTGTGCATCAGAGCTGACAACTCGGCACGTAAAAATCTACTGCCAATCATTAACGGACCGGAGTTCTGCTGTGGCGACCCCTAACCGGGAAAAGCCGAAAGACACAACAACAACAAAAAAAAATCTTTTGCTCCATTGGTTGCTATCAGTAAACTGCTCTTTGATATCAGTTAACCATATTTTTTCAACTAGACTTTATTACAGATTGCATTTTGTATCCTTCTGGCAAATATTTAATTAAAACTAGCTCTTTACAGATTGAATGGGTGGTGGTTACATTAGACAAAAAAAATGCAGTAGCCTTGCAGCACACAGCAAAGTCCGTATCATTTTCAGAAACTACCTCCTGACATTTTGTGCTTTGTATTTGTCAAGACTGTACATTAAGTTAAAGATGTATGGTCAGTAATCAAGATTTTGTAGAAAACAGACTAAGAAAGATTACTTGAGCAATAATCTCCTATGATCCTATGATAAAAAGTAGTTTTAAGTGCTTTAAATTCCATATAGATTTCTACCAAACAGTACAGTATTACACAACAGTGACAAGCAGAACACAGTTCACGTAGATCATCACTTCAACACTTTTATATACATAAGAATGAGAGAGAGATGTAGACAGCTAGAGGGGTAGATAGATTAATAGATAGATATACAGACTGATTGCTTTGTGGGGATTCAGAGAGATCGCCTCCACCTCTGCTGATTGGGTAAAGTGGGTTACTCAGCAATATAGGCAGACTCTGCTTCAGAGACATGGTAAAGACAGAGAAATACCTCATTAGCAGCTCATTACTATGTCTGTGACTTGAGCACTACACTATCAAATGTGACAGTCCACACACACACACACACACACACACACACACACACACACACACACACACACACACACACAGGGTCTCCCCATACTTACCTCCTGTGTTGTGACCACCCATACACAGATGCACACACACAAACACATGCACACACACACACACACACACACACACACACACACATATATATATATATATATATATATATATATATATATATATATATATATATATATATATATATATATATATATATATATATATATATATATATATATATATATACACACACATACAGTCACACAAAGTGCTACACCTTTGGCAACACTAAGCCATATCACATGTAGGAAATACTTCCACAAGAGTGAATGTGTGAATACTTTCAAAAGATAGCATTCATGTCTTCCTCCTAGAGGAATAATTAGCTTGGTAGAGAGATTTTCTGAGTCACTTCTACAATGTTAATCTCCTGCCACTGCCATGTCCAGGATAAAACATATGGCAAATTAGAATTAACTACTTCCTGGATTTCCATATTTGCATGCAGCTTCTCCAGCAAGACCACTCTCCATGCCACAGCTATCACAAGGGGAAAACCATAGTGTAACAGCAGTCTCTGAATCAGAAAGATCTACCACAATGTGGAAACCTTTGTGGTTAAGATTCTTCATCATGATAATCCTATTTGAATCCCATGGATATCCATATAAAATGCCTCACTGTTTAGAATATTTCACCATTACTGTAAACATACCTAACAGTGACTGAAGCATTACAAAAGAAACCAAAAGAATACAGAAGTACTTTAAAAACTGTAATTTCAGCTTTTGTTAAATATTGCGCACTATTATGTCCTGTCAAAACAAAAAACACTTCTCCCACAAACACATCCTGAGATTCAAAAATAGATTATCGCCACCGGTGCTGATTGGCTAATGTGGGCTGGTAAATTAGCACAACTCTTGGAATCTCTGATTCAGAGAGAAGGTAAAGCTGCACCAAGGAACACCTCATTAGCAGCTAATTATATTATCTCTGAATCAAAAACTACATTGTTAGTCTTGACCGCACTAGTGTTCTTTCTACCACCCCATACTTCACAGAAGCATAGGTTCTCCCAAACATGAACACACACACATATCCATGTAGCCACAAACAAACATCTACAGACATGCTCACACTAACATAATCGCTCACAAATACACACACCTGTACATAACCTCACACACACACACACACACACACACACACACACACACACACACACACACACACACACACACACAGAAACACACCTATCCATGTCCCCCACAGGCATGCACACACGTCTACATACATATGCAAACAGAGGGACAGCTCCATGGTGCCTACTTTTAGTTATGGTACCAGCTATAAACATTCCATCAGAATGACTGGGTGAATGCTATCAAAAAAAAAAAATCACATTTTCCTCTTTGCAAAAAAAAATGAATTTAGTAAAGCAATTCTCTTATCACTCTACCTCATTCTTCCAATGCTAGCACCATTTCTGGTTGAAAACACATGACTAATTTGCATTTGCCATCCCCCTAGACTGCCATATTGCAGCCATAGCTGGCCTTAGGCATAGGCCAACTAGGTGGCCGCTTAGGGCGCCGCTCTAGCAGGGCCACTTTTCCAGTGCTTATTTGGTGTAGGCAGACCAGGATGGGGGCACCAGGTGGAGTGGGGGGGTGCCGTGGACCTCTTTTGCCTAGGGCACCAGTTAATCTAAGGCTGCTCCTGATTGCAGCTTCACCAGTGAGACCACTGTTCACACTATGGTCAGTGCTAGAGCCAGTGTAAAACAGTAGCAGGAGAGCAGTCTCTGAAACACTAAGGTTTCTGCATAGTGGTAAGCCTTTCTGAATCCCAGATATGTGCTGACACTGGAACAATTGTATGTGGAAATAAGAGAGCAAGTTCAGTCTGCCAACTGTGGTGAAGCTATAAGTGCAAAACCTTGACAATTTATTTCAAGATAATAAAAACAATAAAATGAATGTATTGTTACATACCAGAAAATACCCATAACAAAATGCATCCACTGCACTATGTAGGCTAACTGACAAAATAACCTTTAAGGTTCCTCTTTTGTTTACATTTGTTTACCAGTGTTCAGCACACTCTTTAACAAAAAAAAAAGTTGAGCAAGGAAGGGCCTGTTTCAGAACACAGGCTTGGAGCTGCACCTCAACTGCTGCCTACCTTAATTTATGCATGAAGTCAAACCTTCCTGAACTACATTACCTAGTTAATACTAATTTTAACATTCATCTAATAACCTTAAATGCCCTTCTAAATGTGCAAATCCTCAACTGATTATTTTGCCTTATTGATAGTATTCTCTTTCCCACTTTGCATTGTGGAGCCACCGCTGATAAGATTTTCTTGCCCTACTGTCTTGTCAGATCTCATTTCCGTTAACTTACAATAGAAGTAATGAGAATCAGCAGCATAACTTAGGCAGGGCAAGAGGGCAAGCTTTCCTGCATGCAAAGCGGTAGTGGCATGATCGGGGGGGCATCCATCATCCTGATCACTCTTTAGTGCAATACTGGCTTTTAAAAGCCGGTATACATTTGTGGTCAAACCTGAGTGCTGTAGCACTCTTTGTGTGGTCTAAACAGTAGTTCCTCAGTAGCAATCAGTTTACTACAGTTCTACAGTTTAATAGTGAAAGAGAAAATATATATATATATATATATATATTTACATTTGAAATACCAAGGGAAGTAGGTCTTTTAACTTCAGATCATGGCACAGTTGGCATCAGGAAATGTACCCTTTTCCCCACTGTAGTATGATCTCGGAGTTGGAATATATAATGTGCAGGGGGTGTGGGGGTGCAGGGTGGCTTGCCCCCTACAAAATCATCATGTTACGTCTTGTGGAGTGTTGGACTGCATTCTACGAATTTCGAGAAAGGTCGGATTCACAAACAGAGGTGTGTTTGCAACTTTCTGACCTTCTTGACATTATGTATTCAACTTTTCAGTCGACATTTCAGGTGGGTCTATGTTGTGAGTGTCAACTATATGATAGCAAACTATATATATATATATATATATATATATATATATATATGTATATATCTATATATATCTATATATCTATCTATATATATATATATATATATATATATATATATATATATATATACACACACACACACACACACACACACACACACACACACACACACACACATATATGTATATATATATATATATATATATATATATATATATATATATATATATATGTATATACACATATATATAGCTATATATATATATATATATATATATATATATATATATATATATATATATATATATATATATATATATATATATATATATATATATATATAGCTATATATATATATATATATATATTTTTTTTTTTTTTTTAACTAACACCTGAGCACTGTACCACTCCAGGCAGGCATGTTATAAAGAGTAGCAACTGTTTGCTATATTTTTTTAACTAAAACCTGAACACGGTAGTTCTGTGCATGCAGGATATAAACAGTAGCAACATTTTGTACATTTGTACCAAGAAGTTTGCTACATTTTTTTTTTTTTTTACTGTGAGGAAGGAGGGGCAGGGCATATAAACAGGACCTGAATGGCTAGGGCAGGAAGAGGGGGGGGCATGTAATGCATCTGATCACCTGGTTGGTGTCCCAGTATAATGAGCATATCTTTTTATTTATTTGTTTGCTTTTCTCTTCACTCTTTGAAGAGCTAGGGTGGCCAGGATGTAAATGGATTGGGTACTGTCGTCATGTCTGCAGGAACCATCCTGCAAGTTTTAGAGTTGTTCTTTTTTTTTCTCTTAAAGAGTTGGGGGGGGGTTCTAGTTTATTTCACCAGTACAGAGCACTGGTTGAGCCAGCAACACTGCTGCTGAGAATTACTGCTAACTTTCAGAATCTTCAGTAAAGGTGTAAATGACTACTTTGTAGTCACTCTTACAGGTTTGTGTTCTTAAGCATGTTTTTGCTAGTGTTATAAGCAGCCCTTTCTTTTAATTCCAGAAAGAGTTGAGATTACCAAGTCACTTTTAGCAGTGATAATTTATAAGTTTTATGTCCTAAGCAAGATTTTCCTCTCTCTTCCCTTCCTCATTTAAACAGGGTATCACTTTTCATAACTTTCAGTGACTGGTAATTTAGCAACAACCCATGGAGGGGTGTCAGTATGCTAGGATTACCCATGGTTGGTATGGTTTGTTCACAAGGACAAAGCCTAAGTGACCAAACAAGCCAGCCATGGGTAAATCAAGCATTAACCATATTCTGCCATGAGTTATGGCTATTATACGTTTTTTTTACTTTTGTATAATATTGTGGGGGATCCAGAAAGAATCCCATTAGCTCTGCTAAGAGCTGCAGCCAAAAGGGACTGTGTCTGCAATCACAGAAAATGTATTTCAGAGACATAGTAGCAGCAATAAGGAAAGACCTCATTATTGAATAATTTGCATGTATTTGAATCTTGTGGTGTTACAGCTACTGCTAATCATCCTTTCATGTAGTAATCACCACAGGTGGCCCATGCATCTTGATGGCACAGGCACCCCCTCATTCATTCTCACCCTTGCAGCTACACATTCAAACACACATAGAGACACACACACACACACACACACACACTGAAATACCTCATGTCTGTCTCCTCAGTTTCTTCCCCTGCCCCTAATAAATCACAGAGCATTACAGTCAGTCAATAGTGCCAGACATTTTCATTCTTCTTATTATTCACAAACTGCATGGTGATGGTTGGCCTGTTGCTCTGTCAGCATTTTAAGTGACTTGAAGTAATATGTAAAACAAAATCTCCCTAGTATCATTTAGTGTTCCACCTTGATTTGTCTGGAAGTCTTCATCTTTGAAAGATATTGACCTCCAGCACGGACACATCTCCATCCCTCTCAACATCCGTGATATTGTTCTATGCCTCCCCTGTCCCTCGTAAGTCACAAACCATTTACAGTCATTCAGTAACGCCAAACATTAGAGATTCATACCTCCTATTATCTAAAAAATATATCCTGATACAAGATCCTGTCTGTAGCACACAGGACTAAAGGGCTAATGAACCAAGGGTACAGTGTTTGACGCTGTTAAGGATGAGGCATACGGGGAAGGAAAAATGTTAGAGTATGCATTTCATTTTAATGTGCTTCATTGCAAGACGGATTACTGAGCATTTTTCAGTATGTATCCAATGATTTACTTCCTGCCAAATATGAAAAATGCTAGTATGGCTTAGTGTAGAAAATTCTATTCTTTGTAGAAAGTTCTTTTATGGAACTCATAACACATGCCTAATACGAAAAGTCATAAACAAAGATTTACGAGATTTTACTAGCATAACTAAGGCTGTAGTGTTCATTTTAATTGGTCAGTGGTTGTTCTAAGACTGATATAATAATGTTGCTTTTAATCAGAAAAGGTATAAAGAATGTATGATTCTGCTGTTTGGGGAGACAGGACCTTGATTTCTTAGTGTCCCACATATGTGTCTTTCATTGTAATAAACGAGATTGTTATTCTTTGCTGAACTGCGTCCATGAAACGTATTTATTATCATAACAGTTTAGTGTAGTTTATATAGATTTCCAAGCCTTTTGTGTGTTGCTACGTAAGAAATTGCCATTAGGCCCATTGTGAGAAGTTGTCTGTCAGGCAAATTTCTGGTGTACAAATACATATTTCCTTTCTTTCTTTGCTATCATCAGAGTTTAAAGTCTCTAGAGATCAACTTTACTAATAACCTCTCCATTAGATTTAATTGCATGTCAGTGGGTAAATTGCATGTGTCTGGGATATTATATGCCTGTATAATTTACTATACTAACAGCATAAAGTTTATTTCATTGTGTGCTAGCAGGGTCTAATCAATGAAATAGAAGGACAACGTATCCTTGTCACAAGGACAGAGTATCCTCATCAGAAGAACAGAGTATCCTTCTCAGGTGTGAGGCAAAATATATAGGGCGAAATTCTTGGCTAGGCTTATAAGGGCCTCCGAGCCAGTAGCCTAGTATCATCATATGAACCTATAAAGAAAAGGAACAAAGAGGATTCCTTCATTGACAGAGAGTGAATTTATAATTATAGTTGCATATCTATCCCTTTGGTAAATTATTATGCTCCTGCATCAGCACAGTCACCACCAGGTTTACCACATTTACTCACTTCTTTTAATCCTGGTCAGACTAGACACTGGCAAAATGAATGTCCAATGTCTGTACAGCACACTAAGTTGCCAAATGTTCAGCTGAAACAAATCCTCCTATATATGCTGCTTGGCAGCCACCAGCATGGCAAGAAAACCATTAAGATAACCATGAGCAGCAGATATTTCCTCTGGTACAAATTGATTGGGATGGCCCTTTTGTCGATATTACAATAGGTAAATTCATCCATCCCATTTCTTGTCAATACAGGACCTACTAGATCTATGTTTACTTCAGCAGATGCTGAATACCTACCACTTTCCAAACACATGATGTGGTGTGGGAGTGTCCAGAGTTCCTTTACCTGGAAATCTCATATTCAAACTGGTCTGTTAAAAGAACAGCATGGTTTTATTGTAGGAAATCCTGCCCCTCTGAATCTGTCAGGTAGAGATTTGCTCTGTAAATTAAGATTTACTGTACACCAGATGGCATATTTCTAGATATTCTTAGTGAACCCTTAGGATTATATTTGAATGGCATCTGTGCAGATGAAAATGTCCTTGTTGTTATTCTAAAACCAGAATGAGACGTAGAAAATGCTAGTTTGGAGGAATTCAAAGTAATCCCTCCACAGCTCTGGACTACCCACGAAAATGAGAGAGGACTCATAAAAGATGCAGAACTTGAGCATATAAAACTGAGACTTTGTGAGTGCCTGCCTATGGTAGTTCAGTATCCTTTGCCAGTAGAAGCAGAAAAATGAATCAAACCTGTTATTTCTGCCTTGTTACCACAAGGTATCATTGTTCCAAATGAAAGTCCCTGTAACACTCCTATTTTAACAGTTAGGAAACTAGGGAAGAATACATATAGCTTTGCACAAGATCTATGAGCAGTGAATGCAGTGATAGTACCAACATTTATGGTAGTCCTTAATCCTACAATTCTAAGATCTGTTTCATCAGACACCACCACCTTCTCAGTGATAGACATTTCATCTGCCTTCTTTTCTATGCGTATACATTCAGATAGCCAGTATCTGTTTGCATTTACATAAAGAGGACAGCAGTACACTTGGACTAGATTATCACATGGATATTTAGAATCACCACTCTTTTATCTAAAGAAATGAAGAAACAGCTGGACAAGATTAAATGTCCTTGTGGTCTACTGAATTCAAAATGTAGATTATTTACTTTTAGCTTCAAAAACTCCAAATGACTGTAAAAAACATTTTTCTTTTGACAAAGTTAGCAGAGTTAGGATTTAATGTTAAGAAAGACAAATTGTATTACTGGAAATTGCAGGTTGGGATGTTTTATTTAAGAAAATGCTAGATAGATCTTGCTTCACACATTGCTGCAATACAAACTACATCATGTCCTACTACATTAAAACAGTTGGGGGCTTTCTTGAAACTAACAGATCACTGAAAATAGTGAATTTCTAATTATGCAGAAGTAGTGAAACATTTATTAGAATTATTAAAGACTGATGCCCCTGAAGCTTTACCAAGTCAGGACTATCACAAACAAGCTTTTGCATGTTTGAAAAAAATATATCCTTAAACCCTCCTGCACATGGGTTACCAGATTATTCTAAGAAATTTTTGTTGCTTTATAGTGAAAGAAATAAAGTAGCATTAGAATTATTAGTACAGTCTAGAAATGATGGTTATAGGCCTATTGCTTATTTCAATAAAAATCTTGATCCTGTAGCTGCAGCCCTCCCTCACTGCCTTAGGGAGGTGGCTGCGACAGCAATTACTGTAAAAGCCGACTTCTCTAACCCTCAGTCTCAAGACTTACGTTGCAGTTCCACATTCTGTAGAGGCATTGTTATTAAACACTAAAATGTAATATTTATCTGCAGCACAATTCTCTAAATATGAGTTGTCTTTACTTAATAATCCTTCTTTACAGATTGTTCAATGTCCACCACTTAACATTGCTTCTTTAATTTCTATAGCAGATGAAGCAAACCTCACAACTGTGCAGATTTTGTTAACACTGCACTTCCTCATAGATTAGATTTGCAAGACATTCCACTGCAGAATCCAGATTTAATTCCATTCATAGATGGCTCCTATGTTTAAAGAAATGATGGTGAACTCATAGCAGCTTTTTCTATGTGTACACAATACAAATTCCTGTTAACCGAACAATTAAATGGAAATGGGTCTGCTTAAGTAGCCAAACTTGTAACTAATACTGAAGAGATTAAGAAAGATACTAAGTCTGGCAAAAATCAGTCAGTAAAACTTTTCACAGATTCATGTTATACTTATGGAGTAGTTCATGATTTTGGGTGACAGAGGTTATTTGACATTAGTAGAAACTGTTACTAAAAATCCAGTTTTTGTTAAAGATTTATTAGATGTCTTATTATTGCCAAGAAAGGTTGTTGTGGTTAAATGTGCCACACATTGAAATGATAATTCCTTAATAAATAAGGGAAATCATTTTGCAGATATTACGGCAAGACAAGCTACATTGTCTTATTCTGTTCAAGCTTTATTTTTACAGCAATTGAATGAAACCAACAACAGTTTTTCCTTACAGGAGTTATCTTTTCAGAATCAGACAGAGGACTCTGAGAGAATAAGGTGGATAAATGATGGCTGCAGCTGCTCTACCAGACCTTTTTGTGGTGCCACCCGGATAGATTGCTAGTAGCCCCATAAAATTTCATAAGGTAAAGCCTACTATTCACCTTATCAGCTGGGCAAAAATGTTTTAATAAAACATTTCTAATGACTGGCATACCCCTCATCTTTCAGATATCACTCAACATTTTGCAAATACTTGTGTAGTTTGCTTGGAACACAATGTGTCTAAATTTGTATGTACACATATCCAAATACAGAAAAAGCATTGGGGACCCTTGGGACCATTCTTTCCTTACAAAGGGACTTTATTGAACTTCCTCAAGTGCAGAAATTTAAATATATATTGGTTACTGACTTTTTTCTGGATTGGTAGGGGTGTATTCCTGTGTAAAGAATGAAGCAAAGACACTAGCTAAAAAACTGTAACAGAACTGATCTAAAGATTTGGAGTTACTTACTTCATTCAATTAGAGCACTCACTTTGCTAGTCAAATATTACAGCAGATTTGCAAAACTCTGAATGTGAAATTGCACTTTGATTGTCCCTATAAACCTTAAGCCTCAGCGCTAGTGGAAAGAGATAACTAAACCACTAAGATCCAATTAGCTAAAGTTTGTGAAGAGCCTGGTCTTAAATGGCCAGAAACTTTCCCATTATTCAGCATGAGTAGTGTGGTTAGTACCATTAGAGGATTGTCCCCTCATGAAATTCTTATGAGCAAACCCATGAGAATATCTGCTACACTTAAAGAATCTGGAATTGCAAGGCATTGAGGAATCCATTTTCTTGTATTGTAAATCTTTGCTCTCTTTTGCAGAAATATAAAACTGTTCAGAATGCAGAAAAACAACCTACAAAACAGGAAAGTCATGAATTGCAGCCTGAAGATTTTATGTATGTTAAGAAGAGACACACTCAGCCCCAGATGGAAGGGGCCTTACTTAGTTTTGCTCACAACTGCTACTGTCATCCATTGTGAAAGCCACTCCACCCAGATTCATCTGTCACATGTCAAGAAGACCCTCCCTCATGATGAATGCAATTGAGAATTCATTGATGTCATTCCATGTGAACCAGCACAACTTATCACCAGCAGATCCAGATGAAACGCCAGGGGCTCCGTTACACACAGAAGTGACAGACAATGACATTTTCTATCCAGACTAAATCTAGAACTGACCATGAATCATTTGCCAGCTCAATTAAATCTGGAAGTGAATGCAGATGAGTTACCCTTTGTACCAGACCAGGAAGTGAAATCATGTGACTCCGTTACTTCACCATGATCTAAAGTACAGTTTACTGACTCTTCTTAAACTTCAACAGTGTTTTTTCTTGCTTCTGCATCCAACATCAGTGATTCATCATGCCTTTTGGATACTGGCATAAACGATCTGTCATCGAAAAAGAATTCATTCGTGAAGTCTTCTACAGTCAATGTTTTTGGTTGGAGATTATTTGATGATAGATTTTGCATGGACGTTGAACGAACAATACAACATCCATGTCTGCATTTTCTTCAGAACCCTCTCCCAACCCCAACATGTTCTTTTTGTGGAGATCAGGCGTATCCCTGGTTACCAACATACTGTGCTGATTGTTATACAGGCCATGTTATATGTATACCACATACAGTAGTTTAGCCTGAAGGAAAAATTCATAATGCTTGTCGTAGGAAAGATCTTAAAGACATTCTGAACCCAGATGAAAAAATAGTTGCCTCCTGGGTTTATCACAATGCTATTCAAAAGATTGCTTTTTAAGGACTTACATGGATCTTGGTGATGGGGTCATTTCTGGAGCAGGAATTATACCTGCTTATGGGGCAGCCAAATCTAGTTGAAAGTTAAGAAAATTGTCTAAACTCTTAGAAATTTTAATTAACTTCATCTTTGAGTCTATTAGCTTAATTATTTAAAAGATGACTGCAACGTGGAGTGTGGTGCTGCAGAACTGAATAACACTTGATTTCACCATCTCTTCTAAAGGGGGCATGTGTGCAGTCATCAAAACAGATTGCTGTTCATGTATTCCTGGTAACACTAGTGCCATTCACAGCCACTTAGAAATAATTCAAAAAGTGGCTGAACTTTCACATGTTAAAGAAGATCATAGTCACCAGTGGATATGGTTAGCTAATCTTTTCTCCAGATGTGGAGGGGGTATTTTGAAGTTATTTATGGTCATAGCTATTATAATATTATTATTATTAGGTCTTATTTTATTCATGTTAAAAGCTTGTATTCTAAAGTTATTATAATCTAGAAGGAGTATTAATTTACAAATGAACCAGGTTAAATCAATGCCACTGATGACATTAGATAAAAATCATAGTACATTAGAGGATGAAAATAAACAATTACAAGATTTTAGATTATGTAACATATATATATATATATATATATATATATATATATATATATATATATATATATATATATATATATATATATATATATATATATATATATATATATATATATATATATATATATATATATATATAAGTGGGGATGTGAAAACAAATGTGAAAATGTAAAATGCACTACTGAAAATTATTTACGGTATTCAGATTGTGTTTTTATTCCATCAAGATGTAGGCATGTTTTTATTGGAAATAGGACCAAGGACCATATATTTGAAACAACTGCATAAAAATTGTTTGTCAGGGACAGAAAGAAATCATATGTGAAGAGTGTCTGATAGCAAGTGATAAAATGTCCTCTCATCAAAGAGCTTAGGCATTGTCCAGGTATAAAAAAAATATGATTTGAGTGATGCTTTACAGCATCAGATGGTGAATGTGAAGTATGAGGTGTACAGAGAAGGGAAAATGTTATAGTATGTATTTCATTTTAATACACTTTCATTACAACATGGATTCCTGAGTGTTTTTCAGTATGTTTCTGATGATTTATTTCTTGGCAAATATGAAAAATAGAAACATGGCAAAGTGTAGAAAGTTCTGATGCTCAGAATGTTGATTACTGCTGTAGTAACCTAGGATATAAGGTTATATCCATCCTGCCAAGGATATAACATTCAGCCAGCTTCAAAAGCTTCTGGAAACCTTCCACATGCTGAAACTGTCATGCAGTTCAAGCTAAGCTGTCAAAAAGACAAGTTTGGATGTGAAACCCTTCAGTGCTTTACGGCTACTGTTTACACTCTACACTCTACTCTACACTTTACACTCTTCTCCCACACCTACATCTCCCAGGTCCTAGCTTGTAAATGTTTCATCTCCCAAGCCCCTGCTTACACTTATCAATGGTATCAAAACTTGTCAGAGATTTGGGATGGATGGATAGGCTTAAAAAGGCCTTTGTGGTCATTAGCCTAGTGAACACATATGAACCTATGAACCTCTGAGATTTTCAAGGATCGATGGTCGGCTTGTGCTTTCCTTTACTGAGCAGTTAAGTTCCTTTTGAGGAAAAAAATGTCCATTTTCATTTTGTTGATGTTTTATTACTTTTTTCTTCATGAAAGTTATTTTAAGGTTAGGAGTGTTGTGTTTTAATAAATTGCCTCAAGACTGTAATGTATTTTTAAATGTAGCACTCATTTATTCTGTCAATTTAAAAGTGGTACAAAATAACTGAATTATTTTTTCTGAGGAGAAATTGTGTTTATTTTACTTCTGTAGGACTGGTATAGTGTTTTAAAATCCTTTTTACTTTGTTTTTCTGTAAAAAAAGTAACTTTTGTGGGATGGTTGTGTTTACCAACAATTCCCTCTTGTCTTCCATGGGAAAGAGTCACCATTTTTAGCCTGACTATGGAACAGACTACTGGTCCCATAGTTGGTCTTTCTTCCATCCATAAATAGAAAATAATTAAGTTAACTGCCTTTGCCACCACAGCAGACTAGCTGTTTACCTCAGCCAGAGGTGGGTGACTGCTGTGGCTATTTGTTGTATCTCAGATCACTCATCTTTTACCCTGGCTCCTTCTGGTGTAGCACCTGCAGCCATTATGGGTCAGGGGTTAGCCACATCCTTTTACAGCTGTTGGGGGTCCCCTCAGTGGGAAGGGAGATACACTCTTATTGGTCCTGGGAAAGGGAGCAGCAACAATTATTTTGTTGTGTCAAAATATTGTGTCCATCCATAGGGAAGCTGGTGCTGCCATTAGTAACATGGCTGGCCCCTTTTTTTCCTGTCAAAAGAAACAGAAAACCAAATATGTATTTACTCCTCCTCAATTTTCTTTGGATAGGAGTAGTTTGCAGGCTCTGGCTCAGGGTTTAATTCAGGTTGTTGATGCTTCTTGTAAGGCAGTTTCTGATAAAAGAAAGAGGGATTCCTCTTTTCTTGATGAGATTCAAGATTCTGAACCTAGACAGGAAGATACAGGAATGAATAGAGTTTTTTTCAAACTCAGGGGGTGAGGGGGTTCTCATTCTCTGAGACTATTGCTATAATTTGCCAGTGTTTTCAGTGGGAGAACACTGAGTTTTCTCAATCCTTCGGAAAATACTATGAGGTGTTACAGAAGCATTTTCCAGAATCTACACACATTCCTCCTGTACTGTCTGCTTTAAAGGATGTGCATGTGTGTGTGTGTGTGTGTGTGTGTGTGTGTGTGTGTGTGTGTGTGTGTGTGTGTGTGTGTGTGTGTGTGCGTGTGTGTGTGTGTGTGTGCGTGCCTGCATGCGTGTGCGCATGTGTGGGTGTGTGTGTGTCTCCGCGTGTATGTCACTGTCTGCAATTTTCCAGATAGTCAGCCAGCTGCCCCTAAAAAGACAGATAAGATGTACAGGTGTGCACCGTTTAACGTCCTTCCGCACAGCGTCCAACCACATTTGCGTCCGTACTGTACTAACCAGACATAAATGTGGTTGGACATTGTGCAGAAGGATGTTAAGCAAAGCACAGTACAAAGTATATGGTGTTTGCTTTAACAGCCATGACACTTAACATTCTATAGTATAGAACCTATTCCAGTGTTAAGCAGAGCATATCTGTTTAAAAGTTCCTCAGACTTATATTTTTTTACACTATTCCCAAACCTGACTCAGCAGCTATAGCTTTACTTGATTCCACTGCTGCTGCTAAGCACTTAATTCAATCCAATCTTACTCTTTCTGATCAGGATGGGAAAAAAATACTGATAGCTATGGGAAAAAGTGTATACTTCCGCAACTTGGATTTTCAGAATTTTGAATTGTCATGCTCATATGTTAAGTTTGTTCTGATAAATTGTGAAAGTATGAGGATTGTTTTATCCGCAGTTTCTTCTAGTGAGGAAAAATTTTCTGTAAATAATTTAGTTTCTTTTCACTACTCATCGTTTACAGTGTGCATATGACTCTGCTGATACTTCTTCCAGGGCTATGGCCACCGGTGCTATTTTCAGGAGGTTTGTACAGCTGCATTTCTCAGAACCTTCCAGATTATGTTAAAAATGAGATTTTAAATTCTTTGGCTAGTGATTTAGTGCTCGGCCCCACTGGTGCAGAGGTGATCAAAAAGTGTGATGACAGCGGAAAGCTAATCCACAGAATCTCTAAGATATTTCTTCCTTCTTTTTCAAAATTCCCAAGAGATTTTCTATCTCTTCATCCAATTTTGGCAAAAAATACAACAAAAAGTC
Source organism: Protopterus annectens (assembly GCF_019279795.1). Classification (NCBI taxonomy): domain Eukaryota; kingdom Metazoa; phylum Chordata; order Ceratodontiformes; family Protopteridae; genus Protopterus; species Protopterus annectens. Next base: position 51,682,096 of record NC_056738.1, on the reverse strand, counting down.
TCAAAAAATACAGGTAAACAGACATTTAAGAGGAATGGAGGAGGGGTCCAAAAAGAAGTTTCAAACCTCCCAAAAACCAAGGACAATTCCATCTTAGAACTTTCCCTCAGTCCCGTGTTACTCACAAGGGAACTAGTTTGCAAGATGAGCAGCACTTATGCATTTAGTTAGGGCTATTTGGCTCTACCTTACCTTACTATAGCACCCAGGACTATTGCTTCTCAGAGAGCATCTGGCTTGGTGCTGAGCAGCATTGCTGGTTAGATTAGCTACAGACTACACCAAGTAAGCACCCTTCCCTCATCCGGTTACAAATACCCTCCACTCCATCCTTTCAAATAGAAAACACCCTCCATTCCTGTCCTTTCAAGTAGACATTAGGACCTGCAACCATGGATGGGCACTTTCCTGCTGTCTCTGCATCCAGCTTGGTGGACATGGGCATCCTGAGGCAATATAACAATCACGTTATGTACACTGACAACCACTTAATTCCTAAACAGAGAGATGTAGTATGTGAGAGATGTAGTTACACATTGACACTGGAGGCTGGACTCTCACATACAGACATAAAAAGCAAGAAACAGGTTGTCAGTAACAATCATAAATCATACTTGAAGTTACTAGAATCACACACCAGCCACCCCAATACCATACCTAGGGATGATTTTAACTACCCCTCTATTAAGTGGGAGGCTTATATGACCACTAACATGCAGGTCCAAAAATTTCTTCACTTTGTAAATTCAAATGCCCTGGAGCAGCTAGTCTCCACACCCACTGGTACTCACAAATAAGGGAGAATGCTGCACCCCACCCCCAATGTGATGTCCTCGCTGGTAAGTTTAGATCACAAAGTAGTCTATATTGAAATAAAGGTAAAACTAATCCTCCAACCTAACCCCAAAAGTCTAAGAACTTCTCTGAGGAAAATTATCCCCTACTAAGGGGCATAGCTAGTTTCTAAACTCCCCAAAACTGAAAACACAGAAACCTATGCAGAGGCATACACAAAAGCCCTGTATGACCATATAAATAACTGCATAAAAACAGCAGTACCAGACCAAAATAAACCCAGGTCAAATCACAAAAACAAGCCACCCTGGTGGACTCCTGGTATTAATAGGTCGCACAACAAAAGAAAGAAAATCCTGTCAAGAAGTAAGAGGGCATGTCCTCAACAGAGAAATAAAGCCCCTCATTAGTCTAAACAAGTGAATCAGGGAACTAGTCAAGTCTCTGAAAGGAGACTTTCAAGTAAAAGTAGCCTCCAAAGCTAAGGATAACCATATGGCATTTTTCAGTTATGTCCCCTGTCTTAAGGGTAACACTTAACAATGTGTTGAATTAGTCATAGATGGCATCACCTGTACTCAGCCGAAAGATATAGCAAAGCTACTGGCCTACAAAGTCAGCTCAAATTTCACTTCCGCATCACCCCCAATTCTCCCCTAAGAAACATACTCCACCTCTCCATCACCAAATATCACCAAAGAAAAGATTGTCACTGCACTCTCTAAAGCTAAACATGCAGTTTCAATGGGGCCTGATAATATACCAGATTGCCTCTTAAACAGCTTAAATCAGGACTTATCAGGTCAATTAGGATCTCTGTTTAACCACAACCTCGGGAATGGCTTTGTGCCGATAGAGTAGAGGACAGCAACAGTCATCCATCTGCATAAGGGGAGACCGTCTACTGACCCAGGAAATTACAGGCCCACAAGTTTGACTAGTCTTATATGTAAGGCCATGGAAAGAATAATCACGGACCTTACAAATCATGATATAGGAAACCTCCAAACACTGGACTAGACCAAGATACTCAAGGCATAGGCACAAGTCCATGCCATCCTCTTGCCCCTAGTGCCCATATATTGAGTAACATTGGGTTATATTGGCTAGGCTTTAAGGGCTCTTAAGCCATTAGCCTAGTAATCTCCTATGAACCTGTGAACCTATGAATGACTGTTCAAGAGACCTTGTGAACCCTTCCCACCCTGGCCCCTTTTTTTTCTACCAGAAAGTTTGAATTTTCATGTTTCTGTTTGGCAACAGATAGACAAATGAGTTCTGAAGATTGAAAATTGTTTATAAAGGTTACAGGTGGCAATGAGAGGAAATTTCTCCTTTCCAGGGGGTCATTTTTCATCCTCTAGATCAGACTGTTTTGTTTCCAGCAGTTCTACATCACATGCTGTCTCAAAGAGTGATAGAACCACTTCCTCTTTCCCAGTTGGGGAAGGTTTTTTATTCAGGGATGTTCCTAGTCCAAAGAAAGAAATTTCTTGAAAACACAGTTCTGGATCTTTCTTTCCTAAACCGGTTTGTGATAGTGCTCAAATTCAAGATGGTGTTACTTCACAACCTGCTATCTCTTCTTCCTCCTTCAAGGTTACTGGCAACACTAGATTTAAAAGATCATTATCATCACATTCCTATTCATCCAGACTTTTGATGTTTCTTAAGGTTTTGTGTCTGGATTCCATTATCAGTTCTCTGCCTTACCCTTTTGACTATCCACTGCATGGAGTTATCACAAAGTGTCCAGCTCCAATTATAGCTCATTGCAGACTACAGGATGTCCACATGTTTCTATCTTTAGATGATTGGCTTATTTTTGCAGTGCCTTTTTCAAAGTGTCAAGAATTAGTCTCTCTTAAATGACAGATCTCTTACACAAGCTGGGATTCCATGAGAACATTCAAAACTCTTTCTTGACTCCTTCACACAGGATTGTGTTCCTGGGATGTCAACTAGACACCTCAGTTCAAAGAACTTTTCTTCCAAAGGAAGAAAATAGATCTTTATCTATATCTGTTTCTAAGGTTTTCTACTCAGACTTCGGTCACTGCGAGGGAATACCTCAGAAGTTTGGTCTCATGGCATCAGTGATTCTCATGATACTCCTGACAAGATTCCACATGAGAAAGATAGTGGAGCATCTGAAATCTCTTTGTTTGCAACATCAACACCTTTTATCTTTTCAAATCTCTGTCCTGGGGTTTGTCAGAAGAAAAATCTTTTGGCAGAAATAACAGATATCCTTAAATCTAGGTCTCCCCTTCTCCCTACCTGCTCCAAAGCATTCAGTCAATACAAAAGCTTCAGAATTTGCTTGGGGAGCAAGTTTCAAGAGAAATAAAACTGCATGGGGTGCGGGACACCTAGGACAGATGCAAGTACATAAATATCAAGAAGATGCTTGCCCTGATTAAGGCACTCAACTCTCTGAACCATCTTTTGGGCCTCAAGATCTATTCAATTAGTTACCAACCATACCACAGTCATGTGGTACATCAACAAATGGGAGAACCAGGTCATACTTCCTTTGCAGCCTAGACATGTTAGCTTGGGATATGGCTTCATAACACCATCTCACTCTGGAGGCATCCTGCACTCTCTCTGAGCAAAACTGTATGACAGACAAGCTGAGCAGGACCAGAGCAGACTCTTATAAATGGAAACTAGATCAGGGGGTCTTCCAAGATTTGATCACTGTGGTGAGTTCCTTAAGTAGACCTTTGCCTCCAGTCTGCACAATAAACTGGCAAGACTCTATTCCAGGACTCCATGCAAGAAGGCCTAGAAGATAGATGCCTTGTCATTTCCTTCAACAGTAATGTTTATGTATGCTTTTCTATCCTTCCCTCTAATATCCAGTTTAGTCCTGAGGTTTCAGAAGGAATCCCCCAAGATTATTGTGGTGACTCCCTTCTGGTGCAGGCAACCATGGTTCTCCCATCTTTTGGAAATGGTCATAGCAATTCCCACAAAGTTCCTCACAGACCTTTCCCACAAAGTTCCTCACAGTCCTGATCTAATCATACATGAACAGGGGTATTTAATACACCCAAAATCAATCAACTTTAATTGACTGCCTGGATGATAGGGTCTTAATTTCTTTCAGGCAGCTGCTTACTGAGGATGCACAACAGGCACTAATGGGGGCAAGAAAGCCTGCTACTAGAAAATCACATATTAGCAAATGGAAAAGGTTTTCTAGTTGGTGCCAACAACATAACAAGACCCCATTCAGGGTTAGTTGTTCTCTGGATCATCCTCTTTCAATGCAGTCTCATGTCAAAATAGTCTGTTTTGACACAGGTTGTCCTTTCTTCTTACCTTCACAAGAAATGAACAATCAATCTGAAGATCTGAAAGATTTACTTCTATCAAGATAGTCCTGAGCTCTCTATGGAAATCCAAGGTATGGAGTACCCTTTCTCCCTCACTTTTAGGTTCAAGAAAGAAAATGGGGAGATGGATAGTTTGGCTTAAAGTAGTCTCAAATACCACTTTAGGCATAAAACAAGAATTAGTTAAATGCAATCTTGGGTATTGACTAATATTTCTATGGTATTACATTGGGATGAAACGGCTAGGATTAAAATGACTTCCAGGTCGATAGCCTAGTAATCTCTTATGATTCTGTGATCCTAAAATGTTTTTGAAAGTGGTCTTGTGTAAGAGACCTCCAAAAAATCAATGGCCCTCCTTGGGATATTAAATTTGTGTTACAGAAGTTAGCAATTGCTCCATTTGAACCAGTTACTGTGGCTGACGTAAGGTTCCTATGGAAAACAGTTTTACTGATTGCTATGACATCTGCAAAAATGATATCTGAGTTGCAGGCTCTTATAGTGAGTCAGCCGTATCTCATTTTCCATAGGGACAGGGTTTCTTTGAGAAATAATCCATATCCCTGATAATGATGGCTGATGATTTGGATGAGCAGGTTTCAACCAGTCGCCTCAGGCAGTCAAGACAAACAGGACTCTGAAAAACAGAACAATAAAGACGTTCTTAAGCACGTTCACTCATTCAAAAGTTACTAGACTTCATCAGAATAAAATATGTTTAAGCAGTGCATATTTAAATACCCAGACCTGTACCAATCAAAATCAGGTACTCATTACAATTTCTTAAAGTGATAGACCCTTTTTTTAAATAACCAGTACTAAACATAATAAATAATCTATGCACACATATACTACAAATGTAGTATAAATGTATATATAATCAAAAACTACAACTTGGCAACTCTCATTTTTCAATATAGTTGTAATGGAAATGCATTCATTTAACCTAGGAAAACAGCTACATTATGAGAGAGCTGGCAAATTAATTATTTGTATTCCAGTCTATTTCTTAAATAATTTCTTCTCAAAGTAATAGAAACCTTTTCCAAAATGAGAGAGAGAGATTTTTTTAATCACTGCAGGTTTAAGAGTTGTTTGTATAAAGCATTGTTAAGATCTTTTTTCTTAATCATTTTTTTTTCCACATGAAGTGTCTCACACAAAAACATTGTAGCTAAACATACTTCCTCCAAAGTGATGTAGTTGTATTCCCTTTTACTCCTATTACTTTTGTAAAATCAGAAGTTATTATATAAGGTCTCTCATAAAAATACCTGCATCGTTTACATCTATGACATTTTGTAATATTCCATCAAGTGCCTTGTTGTGTATTACCTGGACATAATCATAGAATGTACAATGCAACTGGGCCATGTGGCCATTTATACATTGCCAGTACCCACCCGTAGGCCTTACCTCTTTTTCCTAGGCCAGTCATGAAAGGGTGAATTTATGAATACCTATGCAATTGCCTAATTCCTATGGTGTGTCACATTGCTTGATCTACACAGTCATGTGGTACATCAACAAATGGGGGAACCAGGTCATACCTCCTTTGCAGCTTAGCTTTGTTTGTTTATTCCAGAGAAGGGTTAGTCATGCATGATGAATATGTCTCTCCACCACAATTTATTTCCTAAAGCAGGTTCAGATCTCTGGTTGTAGTGTTTGCAGAAAATAAGAGGTTCTGGACTACTGGATCCCTAATGGCCCAGAAGGTAAGGCACAGATCTCCTCTAAGAAGTCTATAGGACACTGAATATAGGGACAAGACATTTAGCCTCTCTTGATAATTCAGGTCATTTAGTCCCATAATCTTTTTTTTGCCAGGATCCTTTGGGGTCTGTCTAACTGCTTAATATGATTAGTAAGGTACATCACAAAGGGGGCATTGTATTCTGCAATGGGCCTGATCAGTGTAGAATACAGAAGGCTCAGGACTTCTTTGGACCTAGAGGAAATAAACTTTGTAATTATCTGTGAAAGAAGGATTTCCTGGCCACTGTTACAACATGATGATCAAAGGACAGGAAGTTAGTTTTCCATGTTCCAAGGTCTCTCATTACATCTTCATTTTGAAGTAGGATGATTTCTACACGGTACGCTGGCTGAAGGAATTTTTTGCCAAATACAACAATATTGCATTTTTTAGTATTTCATTTTAGCTTGTTGTCAGCACACCAACTATTAATATGTGTATGTTCAGTTTGTAGCATACGAATATTAGGAAGGGATTCAAGTATAACACCCAGTTTTCAATCATCAGTAAACTTGCTTAAACAGAGTTCCTAATTTCTGATTTGGATATCAGAGAATTATATGCCAGATAGCAATGATCCTAGTATGAAACAGTGTGGCATCCCAGTGAAACTACTTGGGATCAACTCTTATAAGATTTTTTATATTGTTGTTTATTAGATCTAGTATAATCCATTCAGTGACCTTACAGATGAAGTTCATCAGGCTGATGGGTCTGTAATTCCTGGGGTCCATGGTGTAGCCATCCTTGTGAAGAGGCGTCACAACTGCCATGCATCAAACTTTGGGAAAAAGCCAGTGGATAAGCTTAGGTTGAATATAGGAGATGGTCCACTAGTGCATGCTCTGTGCCATTTATCAGACAGCCAGGGATAATATCATGTCCCTTACAGGATGTATATTCTGTATAACAAGCATCTTTTGGTGATGGTAACGGGGTTTTAGGTCCTTAGGTTCATGTGTGTGTGTGTGTGTGTGTGTGTGTGTGTGTGTGTGTGTGTGTGTGTGTGTGTGTGTGTGTGTGTGTGTGTGTGTGTGTGTGTGTGTGTGTGTGTGTGTGTGTGTGTGTGTGTGTGTGTGTGTGTGTGTGTGTGTGTGTGTGTGTATAGGTATACATATATGTAGATATAGATATATATATATATATACACACACACACACACACACACATACAGTGGATATAAAAAGTGTACACATCCCTGTTAAAATGCCAGGATTTTTGTGATATAAAAAAATGAAACTACAATAAATCATTACAGTGGATATAAAAAGTGTACACATCCCTGTTAAAATGCCAGGATTTTTGTGATATAAAAAAATGATACTACAATAAATCATTTCAATACATTTCCCACCTTTAATGTGACCTATAACCTATACAATTCAATTGAAAAACAAACAAATCTAGTAGGGAAAAAAAATATAAACAATAAAAAACGCACAATACGCTGGTTGCATAAGTGTGCACACCCTTAAACTAATACTTTGTTGTGTGTGTACACCCTTAAACTAATACTTTGTTGAAGCACTTTTTGATTTAATTATAGCATTCAGTCTTCTTGGGTAGGAGTCTATCAGCATGGCACATCTTGAACTTGGCAATATTTGCCCACTCTTCCTTGCAAAAGCACTCCAAATCTGTCAGATTGTGAGGACATCTCTTGTGCACAGCCCTCTTCAGGTCACCTCACAGATTTTCTATTGGATTTAGGTCTGGGCTCTGGCTGGGTCATTCCAAAACTTTAATTTTCTTCTGGTGAAGCCATTCTTTTGTTGATTTGGATGTATGCTTGGGTTCATTGTAGTGTTGAAAGGTGAAACTCCTCTTCATCTTCAGCTTTCTAGCAGATGCCTGAAGGTTTTGGGACAAAAATGACTGGTATATGGAACTGTTCATAATTCCC
>NC_056738.1:51641792-51671792 GCF_019279795.1 Protopterus annectens | reverse complement strand
TTTTTTTGTTTAGTTTTGGTTGGCTCTGTCAGCTTTATCTAGTTTTCTAGGCAATTGTAGAATTTTGTGTAACTACTAGACGTATCTACATTTGGGGGGTATAGTTATATTTAAACTTAGAGTTCATCATAGAACTGTAGGAAGTTTGCATGTCTGAAGTCCTTGAATGTTGCGATATGTGCCTCAGCTGCTTTAGGGATATTGATAGAGGTGGTTACAAATTTGTGGTCAGATTTGACTGGGGAAGGATGCATCTCTGAGATAGTACATTAAAAGCTGGTATTGCACTAAAAGCAATCAGGATGATTGCTGGTTAATCTGATCTCACCCTCTAACACTTTGCACCCAGGGGAGTTGCCCCTTTTGCTCTGCCATGGTTACTAGGGTTGCCACCTTTTGTTGAGGCTAAACCAGCGTAAGGCCGCATCCCTCGCATCACCCATAACCCCACTCATTCCTGCCCCCTCTCCCACCCATGTTCCATCCATTTTGTGATGTCATTATGACATCGGCTGATAGGGAAACACCCTCTTTTTCCATTCCTGATGCCTGCTTTAAGCTGATTTACTATGCTTTTCTTTAAAAAAATCATAGTAATTCAGCTGATTTAACAAACTCAAATAGTCTGTTTGCTTTCTTGAAACAGAATACTGGAGTTTGTACAGTGTTTGCTGGACTACAGGAGAATCGATTTGATTTCCGGATAGTCTGGGGAAAAATATAGATAGGTGGCAACCCTAATGGCTACACTACTGGTCTAAAGACATAGTAGGTGTGAAAACCTAGTATAAAGGAGGAGCTTTCTGTCCTCCTAAACCAGGTTTCAGTAATAATACACACATGATTGTGCTCCAAATGCAGAAGGGCTTCAAGGTCAATCAATTTGTTATTTGTATTCCTAGCACTGAGCAGCACCACATTGTTATTTTCCAGGGCTTTGTTTGTTTTGTTTTGTTTTTTTTAGGTTGGAAGATCCATTAGCTGGACTCTGCCTAAAATGGAACTATGGGGACAGCAAAGACCTTAGCTGGTATGTGGAAGCCCTGGAAAGAGAGGTGCAAGTTGTCCTTGACAAAGCATATAGAGCTGCAACAGTTCATTCCATACTGACACATATTGGATCCCACTGGAATAATACCAGTTACTGAGCCAGTTGTTGAAATTCATCATCTTTTTCTTGTACCACAGCATCCTTCTTTGTGAAGAAGGTAGGATCCCGCTCAGTGCCAGAGATTTTCCCTGCACTTGTGACATGCATGGAGAGCTTGCCAATGTCTCTTTGCATTTCCCACATGGTTTTGTCCACCAGGTCATTTAGGTTCACGTGGACTACCACCGTGTCATAGTCAGATTTGTTCATCTCAATGGTCTTGAGGGCCTTTAAGACATCAGAGATCTTGGTAGTAGAAAGAAAACTCACATTCACCATGTTTTTGTCCGCTCTTATAAGGGTAGAGTGTATGTCTTGCTATAGAGTCTTGCTATAGAGTCACCAATCACCAGTACATTATTATTAATTGAGGGTTTAGGAGTACTTGGTTTGGGACAAATTTTTCCTGATGACTCTTGATGGTGGATGTAGCAGTATGTGTTATGGAACTTTATTTCTACTGAGACTTGGTCTTTGTTGGCCTTGCAGGCTTAGGCAATGACTTTTTTATAGCCTCAGCATGTGACAATATTTCCATGTATTTGCGTAAGAGTACTGTGGATGTGTGTGGTACTCACAGACTGTGCTTTTTGTGAGACTGATGCCTCTGTCTTAATTAAATATTTGCATGCCTCACAGGTAGTTTGTCCATGAGCATCAGGCAGTAGCTAAACTGCCTAAGTATATCAAGTGCTATGAATTTAGCAACTGAGGGAAGACAATCTGACTGATCTTCTATTTAGTCCAAGAGTGAAGAAATGTTGGGAAATACGCCTTATCTGATTGGTATTTGAGTGTAGAAATGTTGGTAAATAAGACTTATCTGAACAATAATATAAGAAACAACAAATGGAAGAGGAAAATTGCACCCCCCCAAAAAAAAAAAACATACGAGTGTAGTAAACCAACAAATTCACCAAAACTGCACTATGAGACACCAGACACCAACAGGTAAAAATCCACTAACTTTATTAACTCTTATCTGAATCACCGCATTTTCGTCCTCTACAGAAGGACTTCATCACATAAAAATGGAGTCCAAACACATGCCTTAAATACCCAAAACCCTTCACAGTTAATTAAATAATTGCTCAGTTAAATAATTAAATTCCTCTGCATCCCAAACTTTCCATTATAATATAATTAAACAGTGCTAGTACCAAAATAAATATTCAATCCAACTTACCCTGTCTAAAAAAATCTATTTAAAATTTTGGTAAATAAGACTTATTTGAACAGTAATATAAGAATTACTGGTATATTTGTAGTATAATAGTTGTTGGTGGCGCTCTACTAAAGTAGAACCAGCTTACCATAACTTAACTTGGTCTTAAATATGGAGCTCGTACTTTTATCAAAGCCTACTAGTGGGTAGGGTCTGGCTAGGCTTGCTAGGAGTAAAACTTCAGTCAAAGTGTCTGGATATATCCAGTGCAGGTTTGCATGGCACTATGCATAGCCTAGCACAGTGCAATATACCTAAGGTAATAATTTAAACAAATCAATAAAAGAGCAACTTTTGGTTCCAGCCAATAATGTTAGCTTTCCAGAAATAGCAGATGCTAATCTTCTCTCACTGACTAGACACCACTATCTCTCAGACTGCTCACACACTGGCAAAAACTTTACTGTACCACTAACTAACTTATAAGTAGCAGAAATTGAGGGAAAACATCAGATTAAGCACAGGGAAACAATACAGTACTTAATGAATGTAGTCAGGTGACTGCACAACACAACACTTCAGTTACCAACAAAGAAAATGAAATAAGTGATCAAAACTTTGATGACTGTTCTAAAATCTGTTTGATGTTCTTGGACTGTTTGTGCACAAAATAGGAAGACCCACCCAATTAATTTTTTTTGCAAATGTTCTGATCACATGTTAAAAATATTTAGTTTTTTTTTTTTTTTTTCATTGACTACTAAATTGCGGGATTATCAACAGACTAACCAAATACCATAGCTCTATAGGGTGTATCACTTGTCACACTGGCACTTTTCACTACAAGGAGTTTCGATAAAAATGGAGAATTGTCACCCCCTGTTTGGGTAACTTCCTCAACCACCCCATCTACCAAACTCCAAGGATGATTTTGGTCAGTGAACATTCTTTTTAAAACTATAAACACAGAACCAAATTTGTTATCATCAGAATGTTTAATATAGCATTTAGAGTGAGGTGCAAAAAGCTTACTCAGTAAGCATTGTACAGTTTAAAGACAAAGGAAGCATGCATCCATTATTAACATATGCACTTTTTATGTCATCCTAAGAAGTAAAAACATGCAGCAGTACTGCAAAGAAGTTCATACCTCTTATCCCCTCTAATTTAGGTGGAGCATTCTGGTGTTATCATTGTTTTCATCTCTGTTCTGCCGCTCCAATTTGTCCTTAGACAGCTCCAATTTCTTTTCTTTCATTGGCTTAGTTATAGAGTTAATGAAAGAGGAGCTTATCAAAGGCAAAATGGACTCAACAGACCAGCACCATGCAAGCAGAAGTCCATGTTTTTAAAAACCTGCCACCATGTATAAAATGGCATTGACTGTAAAGGAGGTGACTGTGAGCTAAATTCCAGGCTGCCCAGTGATTGGTCTGGGTTAACAATGCAGTTGCCTTTCAAAATACCATATGACAGATAGAAATACTAATTCCTTTATAGATTCATGGGTTCATAAGTACTAGGTTATCCACTCTTGTAGGCCATTTTAAGCCTAACCAGTTTCATTTTTGTACTCAAATTAACCTACCCCATTGGGTTAAAGACTGGCCTTGCCCATCCCATGGTCAATAATTATATATTACCCCTAATAAGAATAAACTGCATCATACCATATATAATTTGAGTGGATCAAATAGGCAAAAAAATAGATAGGTAAAGTGTTACATACAGTAGCTCTAGTGCCTAACAATACATGAAGTAATAACTGGCAAAAACTTTCAGCAGTTCCTTACAGAAGTCATGAGGAGAAGAGGTTCATTCACGTAACCCAGTGTTGCCAAGGAATGAGACTGAGAGGTATTATCACAACATTAATAAACCGAGTTAAGTGCTTTCATTCCATATAGTTAGGAACTTCTTCAGAACTAAGAAACATGTTACAATTCTCTATTTGAAACACACCACACAATGTATCAAGTTTTAAAAGATGCTAGAATTTTTGTTATGGAAGGACACCCTAATAGAAGTGAACTGAGATGGCAAGCTAAACTCAATGCTACTAACTAACAGGGTCTTAATGATTCAGTTTCAATTAATTCTATATTAAAGTTAAAGCATTTTGAGGTGTGAATTGTGATTGGCCAATAATTTGTTGGCAACCATCAGCTATTGGCTCTGAATATGCATGTGGAACATTGCATGGTGTGTTTCCAGTGGAGAATTTTAATATGTTTTTAGTTCTGAAGAAGTTCCTAACTATATGGAACAAAAGCACTTAACTTGGGTAAATAAAATTTTGATAATACTTCTCAGTCTCGTTCCTTGGCAACATTGGGTTACAGGAATCAAGTTTGTCCATATTCATGTGAGATTCCAAGTTTGAGGAGAAAAGGTTCAGTGAGATATGTTGCCAGAAATACATAACTCCAGTAAAGAAAAGGATGTAGTGCTAGAAAGCACAAAAGGAGTGGAGATCTGACTCTGAACGGAAGGTTTAAATAAAGCAGATACTCAGTCTTGTCAAAAGACTCTAGTTTCTAATAATAAATTATATCAGTGTGGAAACTGACAGAGAAGGTGACTCTTACCAAAAGACTTATTTAGTTAAATTAATAAGGAAGTTACTATAATAATTGATAAATGTCCATTGTTAACTGTACACTAAGGGAAGTAACTATAAACACCTGAGGAAAAAATAGATGAATCTCATACAGAAGAAAGGGGGAAATGGGGGCATGTGCAGAATGTTTAGCTTCTCCTTCCAACACCAAAGAAGAGAGAGAGAGAGAAGCAAACAGAAGCAGGAGACAAAGAAAGGCTTGCAAAGAAGCCCATATATACCATCTATCATTTGTTTGTCTATCTATCTACCTCTCTCCGTATACATTTTTAAGAAAAACACACCAGTGTGCACATGCTTGCATACATGCACACACACACACACACACACACACACACACACACACACACACACACACACACACACACACACACACACACACACACACACACACACACACACACACACTTATGTATCCATCTATTTTTATAATAATAATAATAATAATAATAAATAAGTTTCCACTTTTTAAGCTTTGCTAAGCCTATTATAGATATTTAGATGACTTGTTAATTTTGTGGCAAGGTAGTATAGATCACTTTAATGAATTGTTGGGGTTGATGCAACATAGTACCAAGTTTCTGGATTTTGCTTACCTTGTCAATGCCAATGAAATTGCATATTTGGATATTAAAATTCAATGTTCACGAGATGGAACCGTGGAAACAGGGATATTTAAAAAGCCCACTTATTGTAATTATTTTTTATTTTATTCTAGCTGCCACCCATACCACCAGAAAAAGGGCATTATAAAAATTTAGTTTATTAGGGTATCTAGATTGACACCAAATGACAACAGGTATCAAGAATAATTTATTGTTTTGAAAAGAACGTTTTTGGTTCTCAATTACCCTAGTGCCCTGGTGGATGAGATGCCAGGACAGGTGTGGAGTAAACGCAATGGTATATATGGCTCCATTTTTAAACATGGGTACAACAACAATCCAGAAGTTGTTGCTCACAACAACCAGTCCCTTGATTTAAGTACTAACATGTTTTTTCATTACTCACTTGATGCCAAAGAAATACAAAAGATCATTTTGAAAAATTGGTTTATTATAAGTAGTAATGAGGCCACATAGAGATTTAATGAGGTTAAGCCTACTTTCACTTTTAAAAGATGGAGTAATGGATAATTTTCCTAAAAATTCTAGATGTGGAAGATGCAATCGATGTGGCTGTGTTAAACGGCACTATGAAGGGTGGCTATATGATAAAATCAGGGATTATGACAAGGCAGGCAGGTTTAATTGTTTTACAGAGAGAGTGATTTATTTTGCTGTGTGCACACAATGCCAAGCTTTTTATATTGGCAAAACCAATAACACTTTTAATAAGCATATTTACCAGCATGTTTATAGCATCCAGCGAAATGACAACAAGAGTGCTTTAGCCAGGCACTCAGTCACCTTTGTGGGGTTTGATAAATTTATGTTTATTGCTGTAGAACAAATTGATTTTGCAGCATTTTGTGGGGACTGGATGAACAAGTTGTTACATAAAGAAATGCTTTGGTAGTTGAGATTCAATGTCACTGTGCCACCAAGCTTAAATGAAACAGTTTCTATTGCCAGTGAGCTAAAAGAAAGATCAATAAAAATATAGGTCGTCCAAATGTAAGTTGGCAAAAGACAAGTTGATGCAATGTAAGTAAAAACATGTGATTGTTTGTTTTTTTGTAGTATGGCTTCTGCAAGCACAGTTTGTATATATATATATATATATATATATATATATATATATATGTGAAAAAATTATATGGCTCTTACTTGCTTGCTGCTTCTTGCTGTGGGATGGATTTGCAGTGTTCTTAAGACACTCAGTCTTGCTGGCTGGATTCTGCTAAAATTCAAAGTCTGGTTATATTTGCATTCACAGTCTGTTGCATATAGAAACTTGCAGAATATACACTGATGAGAGAATATACTTTGCAGCACTTGTCTTTAAGAGCAGTAACCAATAACTTTTTATAATAAACCAAACAGAACCACGTTGCAGCTTAAAAGTACTGTTCCAACTTTACTTCTCATATAGTACAGATGATGTGAGAGATATAACATTTACCTTAGGACAAACGAGTCCCTACCATACCTCTAACATAACTGGATTTATACAGCTCTTTATATACAGTTTTAGTCCTTAACAATGTCTTGTAAGAGACCAGCTTTTCTGACAGTGTGAATATCCTGTAACAGTGTCCTGATGTCCATGTAGAAAAACATATTTTTGAGGAAACACATTGTTCTGTATTCTATTTGGATCTGTGTTTAAGAACATCTGTTCTTGTGCCAATGCTGATAAGCATATCTTGTTTTTTTATGCAGAAAAACATATTTTTGAGAAAACACATTGTCAGAGATCAGCTTTTCTGACAGTGTGAACATCCTGTATTTTATTTGGATCTTTGTATAAAAACATCTGTTCTTGTGCCATATCCTGTATTCCATGCAGAAAAACATATTTTTGAGAAAACACATTGTCACAGTGTCATAAACATATCCTGTTGTTTTAGGAAACATATTGTGTCCATCCTGTTATTTTAGGAAACATATTGTGTCCATTTTTTATATGCAGAAAAGCATGTCAGTGTTCTTTAAAAGCAGATTTTGCATTTTTGTTCTTGCATACATCCTGTTTCTGAGTCTGTAAGGGGAAAATGTCCATTCAGCAGATTCCTTTTCCAAGCCATGATCATTTAGTATGACTGCTGATCACATATTACTAAACTCTGTTTCTGCATTTAAGCAAGCTTTTTCTTTCAACATATTTACAACATAATTAATTTCAGCTTTATATTAATAAAATCTAACAATTCCCTCTGTTTTTAAACATACTCAAAACATTTTATATAGAAAACACATTAAGAAACAAACCTTTAGTTTGATACAACAAATCAAAATGCAATTTTGCATAGTTAATACAATGATATTAAGTATTACTACCAAAACTGAATGTATTTAACAACTTTTTCTTTTGCAGACCATTCTGTGAAAATATTTTATCAGTTATGAGCTGTGTCTCCTTTAATGTTATTTTTTTAACATGATCAATTTATTCTTTTGCAAACACAGAATTTAATTTATGACTTAGAACTGTTTCATTAACTCTTTGCAACTGTTGAATTAACTATAAGAGATTAGAACCATGTGCTTCTGCAAGCATTTATACACTTCTGAAAATATACAGTTTCAATGTCATTTTAACCATAACATTGTGTTCATGTCCCTGAACTGCTCATTAACATCTTGGTAAAATACTGAACTGGGCTTAGATAATAAATATTTGAAAACAATTATTTTACTGGGGTAAAACCAGTGATATTACAACTTGACAAATTAGTTTTGAACGCATTACAATGTATCCTGATCAGTATGTATTTACACAGACTGTTTGCTATTTATGCATTTTAATCTAGTAGGTACCCTGGACCCATTATTTTCTTTAAATATCTTTTTTTCACACATATTCATTACTAGACATTAATTTCATTTGTACTGAATTTTTCTGCATTTGTACATACAAAGACTATCATTTATACTGAAATTTTCTACATTTGTACATACAAAGATTGTAAAGTACATTTAGTCTAATTTTACAAATTTAATAACATTAATATTGAGCAAAATCTTGGAAAATGTTTGTCTCTTTAGAAATATCTAGTGGAACTGGCACCAAAGGCATATGTCCTGTTATTTTAAACTACATACTCAGCAATCAAAAATATTCATGCTTTTTTATACCAACATTGTTTTGCCAAAAACATGTTAAAAATAGTGACCATTCTTGCTATTAGAAACATTTATGCATTTTGCATATCTTTATTCTCTCTTGTATAGCTTTAATAAAGCAATTTTAAATCATCTCTTGTTTTTTAAACCATCTCTTGTATAGCTTTACAATTTAACAAGTTGTAAATACAATTTAATTCTAAACAATACAATAATAACCATTATGATAGCTATTAACAACTTGTAAAATATCTTATCCTGTCAGGTTTAATCCAGTTTACCAGTATTTCTAATACACTAATACCTGTTTTCCCCCCATAAAAGAGTATTGTCAAGAAGGAATGAGATATTTTTTCCTCTAGCTTTATTTTAGACCCTTGTTGTTTATTTTTTCTGTAGCTTTATTTCAGACCCTTGTTGTTTATTTTTTCTGTAGTTTGATTTCAGACCCTTGTTGTTTACTTTTTCTGTAGCTTTATTTCAGACCCTTGTTTATTTTTCTGTAGCTTTATTTCAGACACTTGTTTATTTTTTCTGTAGCTTTATTTCAGATTCTTGTGCAGTACTGCTTATACAGTCAGTGTAAAACTGAGAAAGTGCCCCTCCCCCTGTAGTACTGCACTATTGTTTACCTGCCCTATGCTGTGAGAATAGAATGTATGTCAGCCCAACACTTTGGTTATACATTTATTTTATTAGGTTACTAAATAAGGCTTTCACTGTATATTACATCTAGTAGGTATTTACACCCTCCTGCACAATTGATTTGAACTGTATATATACTATAGCCCATTTGCTGGCTGTACTTGATGCAACTGAGTTTTTTTTTGTCCTTTTAACATTTACTTGCAAACAGATTATAAGTGACATCTATGCACAATTGTGACATTTTATTACAATTACCAAATAGTGTTGCCTGTAAACATTTTAACAATTATGTTTTAATAACAATGATGCTTTAGAAAAACTCAAACTACTTGCCTGGCAATCAGTCTTGTTGTTTATCTTATCTTTCCAGCATTTCCTGTAACTATTTATTCAGTCTAGGAAGGTCTGAGCTCACATTTTATACTCTGTAAATTATAGTTAATTTTTTTAGCATTTTTCCTTTAATGTGATTGTGATTTGCATAACTATGCATTTATACTACATTAACAGACACTATTTTACAATTACCTTACATGGATTTCAGTATTTTTTTTTATTTTTTTATTTAACTATTCTGTCATTAATTTTACAAAAACTGTTTGACAAATACCATCTGTGATTTTCTTTTTAAAATTCAGAACTTTAACTGTTTGGTGTTACTATATAATTATAAACAAATTGTAAAAAACAAAATAGATATTAGTTTAACCAACACATTTATATTTATATTATTTATATTTGCTGTTGTCTGCCTGTTATTCTTGTGTATTGTAACAGATGTACTCCAGATGAAAAGAACACACATGCATGTCTGTCTTGTATATGTATATCTTTATACAAGCATGTCATGTCTTGTGACTTTAAATTTTTACTCATCTATTTTTATTTAATTTTATACACTAGAACAGTTTTGTTTACCTTTTGACTATGCTAAGAATGGCATTCATATGCTTTACTTTACTGTAGTACTGATAGATGTCTTGCTTTAACTGAATGAAAGTAAAACATTTAAGAATGGTTTGTCCAGACATCAGATCCTACTATCCTACCATGTATGTTTAACCATTTTCAAAACATAAACATATTATAAAATATATTTCTTTTGCACAGATTAGCTGTGTATGCAGGAAATTCCCAGACTTTGTCAGTTCAGCTAATTTATTTCCTTTATCCTGCAACTGCTGTTGAATTTCCTTATAGTCTGCTTGATATGTCTCAGGAGCCTGTTCTGCTTAATCTGAAACTCCTAAGCACTTTTGAAAGGATGTATGTATAACTTGTCTAAGCTTCCTGAACTCATTGTGTCTGTCTTTTAGAAGTTTACTACATTCCTTTGTAACAAAATGTACTAGGTGTTCTATCAGTAACTGATTTGACTCACATGTGGTGACAGGACATAACTGTTCAACATCAGAATGTAATGGAAATACTTTACCCTTAGTTAATTCTTCAGATCTGTCTTTAACAGTCTATTTTTTTAGCAATATGATGCAATATTATTTTATGGCATAATACACAAAATGCAGTTTTTGTTGAAGCACACAATAAACATTTGTCATATTCCACATGGTTTTCTTTGAGATACCAGTCAAATATTGTAATACATTTGCATAATGCCTTACTATCAACCTGCCCTACTAAGGTTTTACATTTACTAATGTGCTGTGTATACCAACATAGCAATTTTTTACATTTGCTTAAATTATGCATGAAAATATCCATACTGTCTAATCTAATATCCAGACTGCTTAATATCCAAACTGTCGAATAGCAACCATACTAAAAAATGTGACGTAGAAAAAAGTCTTACCAGTGAGCAAGAAAACAGGTGATCAGGCTGTTGTTGCAGATGGCTGGAAATTTTTCAAAGTCACTTGAGAAGCTGGGAAAGCACAACAGACAGTGGACTGATGGGCTAGTGGATATCCCCCTTTTCTTTAGTGAAATTATGGCACTGCGACTGGAACTTCTGTCTCACTCCAGATGTAGATGTCTAAAAAACTTTACTACTGCAAGCTGCATAAACTGGAATACTTCTGTTCAGGATTTACACATACGTACAAATGTTAGTTACTGCAATTTAACTGAAGTGACCCTCTGCAGGGCTTACCATCACTCCCCCTGTGTTTGAATTGCAGATTGTAGGTTCAAATGCAGGCTAGCTTGCCATTGAAAAAATTACATGGCAAGCTGCTTACTCTTTGCTATTGTATTAATGATGTATTATTTTGTAACCATTTATTACATATATTTCTTAAGGTGAATGCTAGCTGAGTATGTAGCTTTAAATGCAGAACTTGGCTTCATGATTTGTTTTCAGTTAAGGGTGTGGTTTTGGATATAAAAGCCTAGCTGCTCTAAATGCAATAGTTGTGATGATGTCATTCACTTGAAAGACGAAAGCGCTAAACCTGCTTGATTTTTTTAAAACATCAGTTTGTTTTTAAACTTTTTTAAGCTGTAAAATAATAAACACTTTGTGGATATGAGTTGTGGTCCCTTGGAACACCTGGTTTATTTTATTTCTGGAATACTTACTGGGTTTGCTACGTTCTTGTCTTTTATTATTCTCTTCTGATATATATATATTTAAGTAAATACACACACACAAACATACACACACACACACACACACACACACACACACACACACACACACACACACACACACACACACACACACACACAAACACATATCTGTCTATCTATCTACCTACCTGTATATCATCATCACCCTCCATACCCTTTTCACATTTACATGGAGTAGGGTATTACATCAACTGTTGCCACCTCTTACAGTTCAGAGCTATTCTCTTACCTTCTTCACAGCCATGCCCACTTGTTACAGGTCTTCTCTCACCCAATACATCCATCTCTTACCTGGACATCCTCATCTCCTTTTACCTTCTTCTATTTCTTTTTCTCTCTCGTAAATGTGTTTTCCTGTAGTTGTCCAAACCACTGTAGTCTATTCTCCTTGACCTTCTCTAAAATCAGGGCTACTTTGGCTTAAACTCTGACGTCTGTATTTATTCATCTGTGTATCTTACTACTAATCTTAGGCACTTCATCTCTATCAGCTCAAGTTGCCTTAGCTGCTCTACCTTGACTCCCATACAGAGGCACTGGCAGCACCACTATTTGCATACTTTACTTTTCAACGTCTTTGGCATTCTTCTGTCACACGTTACCACTGGCACTTTGTGTCAATTGGCTGTAGCACCTATGATTCCACCTATGACCTCCTCATTCACACTTCCAATCTCCTCAACCATCCCTCCCAGATACTTGAAACTGTTAATGTACTCCACTATTTTCCCTTCTGTGTCAATTTGTAGCTTCTGATTTCTTCAGTTTACTGGCATGTCTACTGCATTGTTTGTACTTAGTTTTATCTAATGTGCCTTCAGTTTTCCACTCCAGTCCCTCTCATTTGATAAAGCTCCTGGTCAAAGTCTGCTTGTAGTTTCACATTGTCTGCACACATCAGCTTTGTTGATCTGTCGGTGAAGTGATTTGCGATCTTCTGGCGTCTGTGAATTCGTTTTCGCTGTTTTAACTTGTCGATCTACTAAGGTAGATCCATAGATATATATATATATATATATATATATATATATACACACACACACATATATATATATATATATATATATATATATATATATATATATATATATCTACATATATACATATATACGTATGTAAGACATTTTTTCATTTTTCAGAACCTACGTTCAAGCTATTGATATCAAAACTGTGAAACAATTAAATGAGCACCAACTTTAAGGTAGGATGGGTAAGACACAGGGTACAAAGGAATAGAATAAGGAGTCCTCATATGTTCAATAGCAAAGAGTCCATATCCAGACAATGTGTCTTTGAAGTCAGACTATGAGCACTGCATGAAGGAAAAATTCAACCAGTTAGTCTTAAATTTAGAAATGCAGAATCATTATGCAGAAAATAAGGCATTATATAGGTCGCTAAAAAAGTACAGAAACATAATGTGTGGAGTAGTTTACTATATACAGGGAGTAACTCAGTAAAATATAAGTCACTTCTACATAGGCAAAGCAATGCACAGATATGGACTGGAAGGAAAATGATCTGGCTTGGCTGTTGACAGCAAGGCAATGGAGAAGTAAACAGGAAACAAGTTAAAGGTATGCCATTATTAGATGGTGAGCTGGAATGAGAACTATGTAGGTGTCTGAAGAGAAGCACCTTATGATGTAGGAAACCTTTTACTGACAAATCCACACTGTTTTCCCTTCTGTGAATGTAAGTCTGTACACAAGGCTTTAAAGAGGCATAATTAATATGACCGGAAACATTCTGGGACAGACAGAACACAGTTCAAGCCATAGTTATAAGCAAGTGATAAACAAATCTTAGAAACAACATTGATAAAAAATCAAATTGCAATTGACAATGCGGCATAATTAATAGATTTTCATTAATCCTCCATTTTTGCTTTATCTAACCGTGTAGTAATGTATGATGAGAAAGAGTAGAAAAGGTTGGTAGAGAGACAAGATAACAGGCTGCTGTGCTCAAAAACAAATGGAAAAGTAGGGATATGAGTCATGTTGATAAAAAGAGCATAGGAATGAGGAGGTGAGAGTTCACAGGGGGAGTAGGAGTAAAAGGATGTAGCCAAGAGTGGAACAAGTAGAATGTTCTGTACAGAAGATAGGTAAAAGACTTTTGTTAAGAATATATTAACCACACTGATAGGATACACCTGTAATGGGTTAGGTACACCCATGGAATGAAAGAAAATGTGAAGTAGGTACTGAAAGGGAGCATGGAAACCAAAAATTCAGAGTGTGTGTGGGTGGGGAATGGGATTGCTAGCTGCATTGTGCTACCTAATTATTTTTGTTCGTGTTCATCAACCTGTTCATGATGCTGATTTCCCCATACTTATTTGTTAACCAGATAAGTGAACTGGTGCTTCTGATACCCTATTCAGACCATCTCAGCTTACATGAATAAGATTAATATACCACCATCCATAGACACGGGTAAAACATGCAAACTCCTTGCAGACAGAAATCAACAGTAATGACTGAATCCCTGGCCTGGGAGAGAAGTCTTATTATGGGACTACTTTGCTGCTATATATATTGCAATTCATTGAATGCGTACTGGTACTACACCTGTTATAATTCATTCAATGCATACTGGTATTACTCATGTTACAATTCATTGAATGTGTACTGGTACTACTCATGTTACAGTTCATTGAATGCGTACTGGTACTACTGATGTTACAATTCATTGAATGTGTACTGGTACTACTCATGTTACAGTTCATTGAATGCATACTGGTACTACTATGTTACAATTCATTCAATGGGTACTGGTACTACTCATGTTACAGTTCATTGAGTGCGTACTGGTACTACTCATGTTACAATTCATTCAATGCGTACTGGTACTACTCATGTTACAGTTCATTCAATGCATAGTGGTACTACTCATGTTACAATTCATTGAGTGCGTACTGGTACTACTCATGTTACAATTCATTCAATGTGTACTGGTACTACTCATGTTATAATTCATTGAATGTGTACTTGTACTACTCATGTTACAGTTCATTCAATGTGTACTGGTACTACTCATGTTACAATTCATTGAATGTGTACTGGTACAACTCATGTTACAGTTCATTCAATGTGTACTGGTACTACTCATGTTACAATTCATTCAATGCGTACTGGTACTACTCATGTTACAATTCATTCAATGCGTACTGGTACTACTCATGTTACAATTCATTCAATGCATACTGGTACTACTCATGTTACAATTCATTCAATGCGTACTGGTACTACTCCTGTTACAGTTCATGGAATGTGTACTGGTACTACTCATTTTACAATTCATTGAATGTGTACTGGTACTACTCATGTTACAATTCATTCAATGCGTACTGGTACTACTCCTGTTACAGTTCATGGAATGTGTACTGGTACTACTCATTTTACAATTCATTGAATGTGTACTGGTACTACTCATGTTACAGTTCATTGAGTGTGTACTGGTACTACTCATGTTACAATTCATTCAATGCATACTGGTACTATTCATGTTCCAATTCATTGAGTGCGTACTGGTACTACTCATGTTACAATTCATTCAATGCTTACTGGTACTACTCCTGTTACATTTCATTGAATGTGTACTGGTACTACTCATGTTACAATTCATTCAATGCGTACTGGTACTACTCATGTTACAATTCATTGAATGTGTACTGGTACTACTGATGTTACAGTTCTTTGAATGCATACTGGTACTATTCATGTTACAATTCATTCAATGCGTACTGGTATTACTCATGTTACAATTCATTCAATGCGTACTGGTACTACTCATGTTACAATTCATTGAATGTGTACTGGTACTACTCATGTTACAGTTCATTGAGTGCATACTGGTACTACTCATGTTACAATTCATTCAATGCGTACTGGTACTACTCATGTTACAATTCATTCAATGCGTAGTGGTGCTACTCATGTTACAGTTCATTGAGTGCGTACTGGTACTACTCATGTTACAATTCATTCAATGCGTACTGTTACTACTCATGTTACAATTCTTTCAATGCGTACTGGTACTACTCATGTTACAATTGATTGAATGTGTACTGGTACTACTCATGTTACAGTTCATTCAATGTGTACTGGTACTATTCATGTTATAATTCATTCAATGTGTACTGGTACTACTCATGTTACAATTCATTCAATGCGTACTGGTACTACTGATGTTAGAATTCATTCAATGCGTACTGGTACTACTCATGTTACAATTCATTCAATGCGTACTGGTACTACTCCTGTTACAGTTCATTGAATGTGTACTGGTACTAATGTTACAATTCATTCAATGCGTACTGGTACTACTCATGTTACAATTCATTGAATGTGTACTGGTACTACTCATGCTACAGTTCATTGAATGCGTACTGGTACTACTCATGTTACAATTCATTTAATCCATACTGGTACTAATCATGTTACAATTCATTCAATGCGTACTGGTGCTACTCATGTTACAATTCATTCAATGCGTACTGGTACTACTCATGTTACAATTCATTGAATGCGTACTGGTACTACTCATGTTACAGTTCATTGAGTGTGTACTGGTACTACTCATGTTACAATTCATTCAATGCTTACTGGTACTACTCATGTTACAATTCATTCAATGCATACTGGTACTACTCATATTACAATTCATTCAATGCGTACTGGTACTACTCCTGTTACAGTTCATTGAATGTGTACTGGTACTACTCATGTTACAATTCTTTCAATGCGTACTGGTACTACTCATGTTACAGTTCATGGAATGTGTACTGGTACTACTCATTTTACAATTCATTGAATGTGTACTGGTACTACTCATGTTACAGTTCATTGAGTGTGTACTGGTACTACTCATGTTACAATTCATTCAATGCATACTGGTACTATTCATGTTCCAATTCATTCAATGCATAGTGGTACTACTCATGTTACAATTCATTGAGTGCATACTGGTACTACTCATGTTACAATTCATTCAATGCGTACTGGTACTACTCCTGTTACATTTCATTGAATGTGTACTGGTACTACTCATGTTACAATTCATTCAATGCGTACTGGTACTACTCATGTTACAATTCATTGAATGTGTACTGGTACTACTCATGTTACAGTTCATTCAATGCGTACTGGTACTACTCATGTTACAATTCATTCAATGCGTACTGGTACTACTGATGTTAGAATTCATTCAATGCATACTGGTACTACTCATGTTACAATTCATTCAATGTGTACTGGTACTACTCCTGTTACAGTTCATTGAATGTGTACTAATACTACTCATGTTACAATTCATTCAATGCGTACTGGTACTACTCATGTTACAATTAATTCAATGCGTACTGGTACTACTCATGTTACAATTCATTGAATGTGTACTGGTACTACTGATATTACAGTTCTTTGAATGCGTACTGGTACTATTCATGTTACAATTCATTCAATGCGTACTGGTATTACTCATGTTACAATTCATTCAATGCGTACTGGTACTACTCATGTTACAATTCATTGAATGTGTACTGGTACTACTCATGTTACAGTTCATTGAGTGCATACTGGTACTACTCATGTTACAATTCATTCAATGCGTACTGGTACTACTCATGTTACAATTCATTCAATGCGTAGTGGTACTACTCATGTTACAGTTCATTGAGTGCGTACTGGTACTACTCATGTTACAATTCTTTCAATGCGTACTGGTACTACTCATGTTACAATTCATTGAATGTGTACTGGTACTACTCATGTTACAGTTCATTCAATGTGTACTGGTACTATTCATGTTATAATTCATTCAATGTGTACTGGTACTACTCATGTTACAATTCATTCAATGCGTACTGGTACTACTGATGTTAGAATTCATTCAATGCGTACTGGTACTACTCATGTTACAATTCATTCAATGCGTACTGGTACTACTCCTGTTACAGTTCATTGAATGTGTACTGGTACTAATGTTACAATTCATTCGTTACAATTCATTCAATGTGTACTGGTACTACTCATGTTACAGTTCATTGAGTGTGTACTGGTACTACTCATGTTACAATTCATTCAATGCTTACTGGTACTACTCATGTTACAATTCATTCAATGCATACTGGTACTACTCATATTACAATTCATTCAATGCGTACTGGTACTACTCCTGTTACAGTTCATTGAATGTGTACTGGTACTACTCATGTTACAATTCTTTCAATGCATACTGGTACTACTCATGTTAAAATTCATTGAATGTGTACTGGTACTACTCATGTTACAGTTCATTGAATGCGTACTGGTACTATTCATGTTACAATTCATTCAATGCGTACTGGTACTACTCATGTTACAGTTCATTGAATGTGCACTGGTACTGCTCATGTTACAATTCATTGAATGTGCACTGGTACTACTCATGTTACAGTTCATTGAAAGCATACTGGTACTACTCATACTGGTACTACTCATGTTGCAGTTCATTGAATGTGCACTGGTACTACTCATGTTACAGTTCATTGAATGCGTACTGGTACTACTCATGTTACAATTCATTCAATACGTACTCGTATTACTCATGTTACAATTCATTCAATGCGTACTGGTACTACTCATGTTACAATTCATTGAATGTGTACTGGTACTACTCATGTTACAGTTCATTGAGTGCATACTGGTACTACTCATGTTACAATTCATTCAATGCGCACTGGTACTACTCATGTTACAATTCATTCAATGCGCACTGGTACTACTCATGTTACAATTCATTCAATGCGTAGTGGTACTACTCATGTTACAGTTCATTGAGTGTGTACTGGTACTACTCATGTTACAATTCATTCAATGCGTACTGGCACTACTCATGTTACAATTCTTTCAATGCGTACTGGTACTACTCATGTTACAATTCATTGAATGTGTACTGGTACTACTCATGTTACAATTCATTGAATGTGTACTGGTACTACTCATGTTACAGTTCATTCAATGTGTACTGGTACTACTCATGTTATAATTCATTCAATGCGTACTGGTACTACTCATGTTACAATTCATTCAATGCGTACTGGTACTACTGATGTTAGAATTCATTCAATGCGTACTGGTACTACTCATGTTACAATTCATTCAATGCGTACTGGTACTACTCCTGTTACAGTTCATTGAATGTGTACTGGTACTAATGTTACAATTCATTCAATGCGTACTGGTACTACTCATGTTACAATTCATTCAATGTGTACTGGTACTACTCATGCTACAGTTCATTGAATGCGTACTGGTACTACTCATGTTACAATTCATTTAATCCATACTGGTACTACTCATGTTACAATTCATTCAATGCATACTGGTGCTACTCATGTTACAATTCATTCAATGCGTACTGGTACTATTCATGTTACAATTCATTGAATGCGTACTGGTACTACTCATGTTACAGTTCATTGAGTGTGTACTGGTACTACTCATGTTACAATTCATTCAATGCTTACTGGTACTACTCATGTTACAATTCATTCAGTGCATACTGGTACTACTCATATTACAATTCATTCAATGTGTACTGGTACTACTCCTGTTACAGTTCATTGAATGTGTACTGGTACTACTCATGTTACAATTCTTTCAATGCGTACTGGTACTACTCATGTTAAAATTCATTGAATGTGTACTGGTACTACTCATGTTACAGTTCAATGAATGCGTACTGGTACTACTCATGTTACAATTCATTCAATGCGTACTGGTACTACTCATGTTACAGTTCATTGAATGTGCACTGGTACTGCTCATGTTACAATTCATTGAATATGCACTGGTACTACTCATGTTACAGTTCATTGAAAGCATACTGGTACTACTCATGTTACAGTTCATTGAATGTGCACTGGTACTGCTCATGTTACAATTCATTAAATGCATACTGGTACTACTCACGTTACAATTCATTGAATGCATACTGGTACTACTTGTGATGCCCCTGCACTGACCCAGTAATCAAGGTGCCTCAATCCTCACCACTGGCAACAGTGAGGGATGTACACAATGGGAGGATGACAAGTATATACACAATAAAGTACAATTTCCCTTAAGAGCACACAGAGATCACAGTCAGTCTGGGGCTGGTTTCTCCCTTTTTCCAGATCCCCAATAACACTCCCCACTGGCACAGCTATAGGGTAAAAGTCTCAGCTGAGGGGCCAAGCCAAGACCTCCAGCACCCTGTCTGTCCAACCAGTGCTTTGTGTCCCTGCCTAAGTAGCTGACACACACACACGCACTTTGAGATTATATTTGTATACAAACACACACACACACACACTTGGGGAAGGCTGGCACAGGTTTACTAGGTATGCCCCCTTCTGCCCAGAGTATAAGGTAGTTTCCATGGTCACTAACCCCTACTTATCAACTACTATAAGGCCCTTACAAAGGGTGTCCAATACTACTGTGTAATGTTACTATTATCCAAATGGTAGTCTGACCAACCAAGGCTATTTAGGAGTGGACTGTACAGTGTCACCAAATAAATATGCAAGTACTCCAAGAGTTTAAATATGTCTCACAACTATCATATCAATACAGAAAACAACTAAACTAATATTTACGATATTCCATTCTATATTTAAAAGAGATACTATGCCCTAAATCTTACTTACAGAGCAAGGCAAGTGCAGATGGTGATGATGAGTGGATGTTCTTGCTATGTCCAAGACATAATACCAAATGCACAGTCTCTTTCTGAGAGAGTTCTTAAATTAATATCAAACATTACTGCTGGGTTAGTTTAGATGACATCACTCTTTGTCACCTGACTTCAGTTCCCAGGCTAAACAGAAACTTAACAAAATTTAACATTTCTGTGTTAAAAATACATATCTTTCAGAACTGTGCAGCTGCTAGGAAGCCATAAAGCAATAAAACACTTTTTACATTTTAAACCTAGTAATTATGTATCTCCAAGACAATGCAAAAAACTTCTAGCTGTAGACATTGTGTCTGCTTGCTGCATTGAAGCTAACTTTTATAGCACAATCATAAAGCACTTAATTTCAACTTATTTTCTTGAACTTTTGTAAGTTAATCTTCTACGTTCCAGCAGGGTATGCTGTGGTTACATTCTCGAAGCTCAGTACATAACATACAGTTCTGTATAAATCATATCAATATTCACAAATGACATAAAATTATTTACAAAATTCCAGATAGCTGGGCTGGCAGCGTGACATTTCTCCCCCACCCCCCGAACACTCAAGCTAGTTACTCAAGTGCCCCTTGAGAAACATTGCTTGAGAAGGTTCAGCCTATCTGGGAATACCTTACCCCATTCCCTGTCTTGAGACCCTATCTGCATTGGCATTGTTAATCCCACTGCAGTGCTGCATGGTCATATCATATGCTTGCAACCCTATGCTCCACTTTAATAACTTGGCATTTTGCTGGCTGGCTCAATGTAGCCATGTTAAGGGGTTGTGGTCTGTAACTACAGTGAATTTCCTTCCATACAGATAAGGCTGAGGTTTCTGCAGTGCCAACACTATAGCTAGGCATTCTTTTCTACAGCTGCATAGCATTCCTCCCTGGGTTGGAGCCTACGACTGAGCTATACCACTGGGTGCTCTTCTCCCTCTGAGGAAACCTGGCTGAGTACAGCCCGCATGCCATGGTTTGAAGCATCCACTTGCACAACACATTATTCGCAGTAATCTGGACTGGTTAACATAGGGGACCCTCCCAAAGCTCCTTTAAGCTTCTGTAATGCCTACTTACATGCTGAGGTCCAGACTACCTTATCTGGCCAGTTTTCCTTGTCAGGTCTGTGAGGGGAGCAGCTATGATACTATAATTGGGGACAAACTTTCTGTAGTATCATGCTGTCCCTAACAATGCCCTCACCTGCTTTTTGATAACAGGGGCAGGCCATGCCTGAATGGCTTCCACTTTGGCAGGTTCTGGCCTGATTTTACCACTCCCCACTCTATGTCCCAGGTAGGAGGTCTCTGCCATACCCACCTGACATTTGCTGGGCATAATGGTCAACCCTGCCCTCTGTAGTCTGCCCAGCACCTCTCTGACATGCTGAAGGTGCTCTTGCCATAAATGGTTGTAGATGGCAATATCATCCAGGTAAGCAAGGGCAAAATCTCCTGCTCCTGCTAGGATATGATCTACCAGCCTCTGGAAAGTTGCAGGGGCATTTTTCATCCCAAAGGGCATCTTTGTGAACTCATACAAGCCAAAAGGAGTCACAAAGGCTGACCTCTCTCTAGCACTGGGAGTCAAGGGCACCTGCCAATAACTCATGGTAAGATCAATAGTGGTAAGATACTTAGCCCCACCTAGCTGCTGTAGGGCTTCATCTATCCTAGGCATGGGGTGAGCATCTGACTATGTGTGTCTATTTAATTTCCTGTAGTTCACACAGAACCTGGTGCTGCCATCCTTCTTTGGTACCAGCACCACTGGGGAAGACCAGGGACTGCTGGGCTCCTGAATTATCCCTAGTTCCAACATTTCCTGTATCTACTCCCTCAGAGTCTGTTTAACTCTCTCAGGCAGCCTGTAAGGGGCCTGCTTAATAGGCCTTTGGGGTCTTGTATCCATATGGTGCTGCACCAGGTGGGTGTACCCTGGTTTCACAGTGAATATGTCCCCAAACTTCTATAACACTGCTTGGATTTCTCGAACCTGGTTAAGGGTAGCTGCTGGGACATTCCTACCTTTTCCACTGAGGTGTCAGTCCAAGCCTCAGTGAGAAAATCAGTCACCAGATCCCCCTCAGACTCCATCTACCATCCACTGCAAATACTCAGCACAAGGGCCTCCCTATCATGATAAGGTTTCATCATGTTAACATGGCACAATGTTTGCCCCTGCCTCCTGCCTAGCATTTCTACCATGTAGTTAACATCATTGACGTTCCTTACTAACTTGTAGGGCCCCTCCCAGGCTGCCTGCAGCTTGTTGTGTCTGACAGGATTGAGAACCATTACCTGCTGCCCTACAGCATACTCTCTCACTCAAGCATTCCTGTCATACCAAACCTTTTTCTGCTGTTGGGCTTCTGTCAGGTTCCCCTAGGCCATGCCCACGAGTTCCCTGAGCCTTGTCCTAAGGTTTAGGACATATGCCACAACAGACCCCTTGTGGGATTCACACTCTCCCTCTCACTCATCTCGAATCAAATCTAGAGGTCCCCCCAGCTTATGCCCATACAGCAACTCAAAGGGTGAAAAACCTATGGATTCCTGGGGAACCTCTCTGTAAGAAAACAACAGATGGGGCAAATATTTGTCCTACTCCCACTTGAACTGGTCTGTAAATGCTCATAGCATGGACTTGAGTGTAGAGCTTAACCTCCCAACAAGACCATTAGTCTGGGGATGATAGTGGGTGGTCTTTAGGTGCTTCACCCCACAGTACTTCCACAGAGCAGCCATCACGTCTGACATGAAATTGGCACCTATGTCAGTAAGTATTTCTTTTGGGAACTTTACGCTGCTGAAAATCTCTAACAAATCCTTTGCCACCTTTTCTGTTTCAATGGAGGACAGAGCCACTGCTTCAGGGTATCTGGTAGCATAATCTACTACCACTAGGATATACTTTTTCCCCTGTGGAACTTAGGTACACAGAGGTCCCACAATATCTATAGCTACCCTCTGAAATGGTTCCTCAATAATAGGCAAAGGCATCAAAGGAGCTTTCACCTTGTCCCCTGCCTTACATACTTTTTGGCACTGGTCACAGGTCCTGCAGTACCCTGTTACATCTCTGGAAATCCCAGGCCAATAAAAGTTTGCATAATACGTCTCTTTCTACGTTTTATGCCCATATGACCTGCAAAGGGAATATCATGGGCTACTGCTAGAATTGCCAGACAATAGGCTCTGGGCACTACCAACTGCTGTATTCTCTCACACTCTAGCCTTCCCACAGCGGTCCACTCTCTATACAGTAACCCTTTTTCCCAGTATACAGATTCTCCTTTCCTTGAGAATCAGGTGCTTCACAATCTACCTCCCTCAGGCCTTGTAATGTAGAGTCTGAGAGCTAAATGTGTCTCAACTCTCTCTTTGTAACCATTCCTAGCTTCCCTTCCACAGGAAGTCTGGTATCCTCCAACAGCGGTTTCTCACTGTCAGCCTGGGTACTACTGCTCACCTCTGCCCTTGCAGTCACTCTGTCCAAGGGAACATCAGTACCCACAAGCAGCTGTGGCTCACCTTCAGTTTCACTGCTCAGGGTAGCTCCCTCCCTAAAGTAACCACCTCACCAGTCCTGGCTGCAAGTGTGCGGTCTATCAGGGTCTCCCCCAGGCTACCAGACCCACATACTTGTCTCCAAGCCTGACTACATGTAACTCCATGCACACATGGTACTGCATTATCAAAATCATTCCCTATCAGGATATCTGCAGGGATATCCTCAAACACACCCACTTGCTGGCTTCATTTTCCACCCTCCCAGTCAAGGTGAACCCTACACAAAGGTATTTGGAATGGGGTCCACCCTAAAGCTGTGACTCAAATAGACTGTCCAGGCAAGTAATGCTCCACTTTAACCATTGCAGACTTCACATTGGTTAGGTTAGAGGCTGTGTCTCTCATAGCAATGGCCTCTTTCCCATTCACTAAGATAAGATATAATCTCTTGTGGTAGTTTGGTATCCTTGTTGTCTCAGGACAATCTGCTGTTGGCATTTTGTCATTCCCACTTACTGGCTCTCCCACCTTTTGTTCCCCACCTTCCCTCCATAGACATCTATATGCTACATGGCCCCACTGGTTGCATTTAAAATATCTAACCCTTGGTCCTGGACGTGTACCTGGACTAGTGGCTTCTCCTGCTACTGGCAGACTCTTTTGGGGCATTCTAGGCTGCCCACCATCGGTTATGTTAGACCCATGAGCAGCACTGTGTGTCCCTTTCCTGTGCAGTGATGCCCTGCATGCTAGGTATAGGTCTCCATTCTTCCCCAGCTCATCTGCAGTATTGCATTATCTATTAGCTAAACAGATTCTCATGTCCTCAGGCAAAGTGCTAAGGGCTTGCTCCCTCACCAAAAGGTCTGCTAGCCCTTCAAAAGTGGTGACCTGACATCCACTCACCCACCTATGAAAATAAGTGCTTACTTCAGCAACATATTCACACACGCTTTCATCTGCCTTGCATCTATGCTCACAAAACATTTTTCTATAAGCTTCAGTTGTTAACTTAAATCATTCTAATAAACACATTTTGACTGTATTAGAATTTAATCAATCAGTATCAGACAGTTTAGAAATTGCAGTTACACCTTTACCATGGAGTATGGTGGTCAGGAACCATACCGAGAGCCCTTGATCAGCATTATACTGTTTACATACCCTCTCAAACAAAATTATCCCCCCCTGTAAATTGTGGAAGACACTTACTGACCTTTGTTGCACCTGGGGTTCAGTTACTCCTTTCACCATTACCTCTATGACTCTGGTGAAGGGTCAGCATCTCCTTTTCCTGTTGCCTTTGCCTCTCATTCTCCTCAGTTTCCAGGCGTCACAGTTTCTCATTTTCCTTAGCCTCAGACATTGCAGTTTTTCATTTTCATTAGTCTCTAGATGTCTCAGTCTCTCTCCTGCTTCTATTTCTAAATGCTTGTCCTCCAGCTCAAGTTTATTTAGCCCCAGATGGATTTTTAATTTCTCTGTGGAAAGGTTTAGCTGTCCATTTTCTGAGAGTTGTACATCTTCAAGGCCAGTCTGATTGTCCTCCTGGTTGTTATCCTGTGATGTAGCTGTGACTAAAGCTTCAATCATTTCTACCTTAGTTAGGCTGGCATGCAGCAGTCCTTTAGCCTGGCACATCTCACCCAACTGGGTCTATGTCAGCTTGCCATACTCCTCTGGTGACATGTTTGCTTGCTCTCCCTGACTAACTAAGCTAACAAAAAAATAAAACAATTGTGATGTGAAACTCTGAATGTTCACTGTATGGCTGATTGAGAGTACAAACACCTTCAGTGACCACTGTACACAGGCTGCAGGAATTCAATATCCACACCACTACAAGCCAATTAATATGTGTTGTGGCTATCTCACCAGAGTCAACCAGTTAATATGTGATGTGGATATCACACTACTGTCCACTAATTAATATGTGATGCCCCTGCACTGCCCCAGTAATCAAGGAGACTCAATCCTCACCACTGGCAACAGTGAGGGATGTACACAATGGGAGGGTGACAAGTACACACACAGTAAAGTACAATTTCCCTTAAGAGCACACAGAGATCTCAGTCAGTCTGGGACTGATTTCTCCTTCTTTCTCCAGATTCCCAAGAAGACTCCTCACTGGCACAGCTATAGGGTTAAGATCTCAGCTGAGGGGCCAAGCCAAGACCTCCACCACCCTCTCTGTCCAACCAGTGCTTCATGCCCCTGCCCATGTAGCTGACATACACACACACTTTGAGATTTGATTTATATACAGACAAACACACTCACCTGGGGAAGGATGGCACAGGTTTACTAGCTATGTCTGGAGCATTTCTCCCTGGGCCTCCGCTGAAAACAGGCTCTGTGGAACCTAGTCGGACATTCCCGGTCAACAAATGTTAAATAAATAAAATAAATAAATGTCCCCTTCTGCCCAGAGTATAAGGTAGTTTCCACTGCCACCAACCCCTACTTATCAGCTACTATAAGGCCTTTACAAAGGGCATCCAATCCTACTGTGTAATATTACTATTATCCAAATGGGTGTCTGACCAAGCAAGGCTATTTAGGAGTGGCCTATACAGTGTCACCAAATACATATGCAAGTACTCTAAGAGCTTAAATATGTCTCACAAATATCAGCCACAAAGATAAGTTTAAATATGTTTAATAATAAAAGAACAAGACAATATTCAGAAAACAAACACAGTTAATTCAGAGATCAAAATTACAGAAAATATTTTAAAACAACATTGCAGGACAGTCTCTAATAAATACAGAAAACATCTAAACTAATCTTTACTATATTCCTATCTATATCTAAAAGAGATACTATGCCCTAAATCTTACTTACAGATCAAGGCAAGTGCAGATGGTGATGATGAGTGGGTGTTCTTGCTAGGTCCAAGACAAAATACAAAATGCACAGTCTGTCTCTGAGAGAGTCCTTAAATTAATATCAAACATTACTGTTGGGTTAGCTTGGATGGCATCACTCTTTGTCACCTGACTTCAGTTCCC
This sequence comes from Protopterus annectens, assembly GCF_019279795.1. Taxonomy (NCBI): domain Eukaryota; kingdom Metazoa; phylum Chordata; order Ceratodontiformes; family Protopteridae; genus Protopterus; species Protopterus annectens. Next base: position 51,644,651 of record NC_056738.1, on the reverse strand, counting down.
AGTCTAAACAGAAACTTAACAAAATTTAACATCTCTGTGTTAAAAATATATATATCTCAAAAATGTACAGCTGCTAGGAAGTCATAAAGCAATAAAACACTTTTTACATTTTAAACCTAGTAATCACTTATCTCTAAGAAAATGCAAAAAGACTTCTAGCTCTAGACATTGTGTCTGCTTGCTGCATTGAAACTAACTTTTATAGCACAATTGTAAAGCGCTTAATTTCAACTTATTTTCTTGAAGTTTTGTAAGTTAATTTTCTATATTCCAGCAGGGTATGCTGTGGTTACATTCTTGAAGCTCAGTACATAACATACAGTGCTGTATAAATCATATCAATATTCATAAATGACAGAATTATTTACAAAATTCCAGATAGCTGGGCTGGCAGGGTGACACTACTCATGTTACAATTCATTAAATGCGTACTAGTACTACTCATGTTACAATTCATTGAAGGCGTACTGGTACTACTCATGTTACAATTAATTGAATGTGTACTGGTACTACTCATGTTACAGTTCATTGAATGCAAACTGGTACCACTCACGTTATAATTCATTGAATGCGTACTGGTACTACTCATGTTACAGTTCATTTGGATATGTACTGGTACTACTCTTGTTACACTTCATTGAATGTGTACTGGTATTACTCATGTTATAATTCATTGAATGTGTACTGGTACTACTCATGTTACAATTCATTGAATGTATAGTGTTGCTACTCATGTTACAGTTCATTGAATGCGTACTGGTACTACTCATGTTACAATTCATTCAATGCGTACTGGTACTACTCATGTTACAATTCATTGAATGCAAACTAATGTCATTCATGCTACAGTTCATTCAGTACATACTGGTAGTCATTCTTGTTACAGTTCATTGAATGTGTTCTAATGCCATTCATGTTACAATTCATTGAATGCGCACTGGTACTACTCATGTTGCAGTTCATTGAATGTGTAGTGTTACTACTCATGTTACAGTTCATTGAATGCGTACTGATACTACTCATGTTACAGTTCATTGAATGTGTACTGGTACTACTCATGTTACAGTTCATTGAATGCATACTGGTACTACTCATGTTATAATTCATTGAATGCAAACTAATGTCATTCATGTTACAGTTCATTCAGTGCATACTGGTAACCATTCTTGTTACAGTTCATTGAATGTGTACTAATGCCATTCATGTTACAATTCATTGAATAAGTACTGGTACCACTCATGTTACAATTCATTAAATATGTACTGATGCCATTCATGTTACTCTTCATTGAATGACTACTGGTACCACTCATATTACAGTTCATTGAAAGCATACTGTTACTACTTATGTTACAATTCATTGATTAAGTATTGGTACCACTCTTGTTAAAATTAATTGAATGTGTACTATTATTACTCATGTTACAATTTACTGAATGTGCACTGGTTCCTGTGGACATAAGCACCATGAAAGAAAAATACCTTACTGCACATATCATCTGTAGGATAATTTCCATGAGAAAATGGTTAGTGTAGTGCACAGTTTCTGTAATAGTGACTACAATTTACCTATAAATCTGTATTTTTGACCTAAGTTCTATGCAAAGTTGTGCATCCCTGGTACAAATTTCAGAATACTTTGAAGACTTTGGGGCAAATAATCTGAGCTGGCCCAGAGTCAATGCAAGAAAGATCATGACAAATCAAATATAGAGATCTTTGAATGGCTGATTAAAGTAATAGAGCAGAAAAAGAATTTGAGAAAAGCCTAGTTAGATTTTTCCAAAGCATCGTTGCAGTGCCACACAAAGGGTTGCTGAACAAAATAATCAGATTTGTAGCATGTCTAAGGTATGGAACAAATGGTGAAAGTTTACCTAGACAGTAGGACACAGAGGGTAAAACTAAATAGATCCTTAATACATAAATGTAATGTTGCTTGAACACAGAAGGAGATGTGCACATGCACACACAAATATACATGGACATGCATGCATGCATGCATACACATACGCCGACACACACACACACACACACACACACACACACGCACACACGCACACACGCACACACACACACACACACACACACACACACACACACACACACACACGCTCACACATAAACAGACAAACTCAGTGGTTTCAGTTTCAGAAACCATTGTTGGCCACTTAGGAATCATATTATTCAAGGAAGTTGCAAAGACTGAACTGCACACTATGTTGAAACAGTATGTAAAAATTAAAGCTACTTATCCAGAAGCTGTCTAAATTGTAATAGTTTGTGCATAGAGGAGATAAAAGGCATGCTTCTATGATCCTTTTCTGGGAAAAAGTATCATGATGTGACAACAATGACCAGGATGCAGAGCCCAGAATAGGGTAACAGAGACAAATCAGCAGTGTCTGGTACAGACATATGTGTGATGACACACACATATGTCTGTACCAGACATATGTATGATGACAGCACACAGTTGACAGAACCACACAGAACAAAGTCATATAGATTGTATGGGAATAGTTATGCTGAAAAATTTACAGGCTACATGGGGCAGTGCATAGTCCTTTACAATGTGCATCACAAACTGCCACGCAGACAAAAATTAAGTGTTATTTTAGACCGGCCATCATTATTTACACATGGACTCATCACGCAGAAATAGAGAAAGGCACAGAATGGACACAGAAAACAGGAGATTTTGATAAACAGGGCTCCATTGTTGGCATTGAGATATCTGTTTCTGTACTTACTACGGACAGAGTTAATTTCCGATGGAATTTTGTATTGGATCATGTGGCAAGGAGAAAGAGTTTTTTTAATACATATATACATACATACAAATGTTTCAAGCATGGGC